>NW_026936984.1:0-77922 GCF_032062105.1 Saccostrea cuccullata
TTACTCTTAGGACAAGAAACACAAGTGAACCTATATACTCAAGCGATTCTAAAACAAATATGCACTTCCATCAAATGGACGTCCATTTGATCGCTTATATTTCAAGAAAGTTATCATGTATTTTGTTTATCCTGCAACATATTCTGTACATTTGAACGTCCAAAACTAGCTATTTTCGACAGATTTAGGCACATCTTTGCAGTTGAAACTATGACGCCATTGCGTAAACATTGCAATATACATGACGTTACAATGCTTTTAGAACGTCGGAATACATGCACGAGGCTTTATACTGAAGCGATTCTAAAACAAATATGCACTTCCATCAAATGCACGTCCATTTGACGGAAGTGCATATTTGTTTTAGAATCGCTTCAGTATATAGGTTCACTTGTGTTTCTTGTCCTAAGAGTAAAATCAATGAAATCATCAGTATATTGGGGTGGGGGTGGGGGTAGTTCTTGTATTTTGTAGATCACCCTTATCAACAATTTAACATCGCCACGAACAGTTATTTTGTCAACATATTTATTCATTGAATTTTCTGATGTAAATTAATTGTTTTGTGTTGACTAACAATGAATCTGGATACAGCAGTGTCACAAAATAATTGACAATCCAGGTGTTTAGGAATTTTTATGAAAACTGGTAATTCCGGGAAAGCATGATTATTTTACTAGTTGCATTTATTGAGAAATAAGTCAACACTTTCAAATGGCATATGCAAATATGGCAAGAAAAATACTAATATTTGTAAATTAGGTGGATTTGAATAACTGGAAAAGGGTTGTATCAAAATTTCAAGTTTTTGAAAAAGAAAATTGCAAGAGTATTTGATTCTGCTCTGTGCCATAAGGAGTGAACTACAGCAGTGTGTCAGATGATCATATTTTGCTTTTTATGACTTATATATAATACATGGTTACTGTCTTGAAATATAAGCGATATTTGGGCGAGGGTAAGAAAACGTGATAGAGGGTGAGGCTTGCCGAGCCCTCTTACGTTTTCGACCCGAGCCCAAATATCACTTATATTTCAAGACAGTTATCTTTTCTTTTTATTCTGCAACATATTCTGTACATTTGAACGTCCAAAACTAGCTATTTTCGACAGATTTAGGCACATCTCTGCAGCTGAAACTATGACGCCATGGCGTAAACATTGCAATATATATGAGTCACAATGCTTTTAGAACGTCGGAATACATGCATGAGGCTTTATTAGGGCAGTGACCGGATAAAGCTTTGCTTTATTAGGTAACCTTTATTAGGTCAATGCAAGGGGTAGTTGCAGGATAAAATCTAATATTGTTCAAAGAAGTTGCAGAAACCCTAAATGTCTTATACTAAATTTTTTGTAAAATAAGTAGGGATAAAAATTCTAGAAAAGAATATGAAATGATGGTGTCATAATTATTTTCTGTATCAATTTTCTTGATACTATATAATAGAAACATCTCAATTTATGAATTATAAGATTTTTCTTTAAGTATAAGTGGTCGAAAAAATATGAACAATATTACTTTAATATCAGTATTTTCAAGTTAAAAACAATCCTTAAATATCATTTGACGAGAATGATTAATTTAGATATTCCAAATCAAAAAGATTTTGTTTTTCAACTTTTTGTTCATATCATATTTAGTCAAATAAAAAACTGAATTTACCACTCAGTTTGATGCTTATATGTTCATTAAAATATTTGATAGTAATTTACATTTTCATTTATTTAAATTGATTATTTAATATTTTAATTCTTTTATAATAAAAGATCCCGCAGAATTTGATCCATTTACTTCATTAATTGGATATTGTACTCACAAAGAAGTATCAATCATATCACCTCGCCCTTTTCCGTCGCAACTAGCGTGCGACCAATTTTATGACGTTTAATTAGTTTGAAATGCTGAAAATTATTATTAACAACGACATATACTTTTAGAATTCACAAAATATAGAAATGAGAAATAAACCAATTTTGTAAAGGGAGAAAATCCAAATTTCCAGTAAAACCAACGCAGATTTAACATAACAATCATGGAAATGGGTCTGGAAATGCTAAAATATAAAATTAAAACCATAACATTTGGCGGAGGCGGGGTGAAGGAAGGTAAATAACAAACTTGAAAACGTCTGTACCAAGGGTGTAAGTGGACGAGGAGTAAGAGTGACGCACTGCGTGGCCAGAATTTAATTTCAGTGATTTTTATTGGTCTATCTCTGCCTCTCATAAGACATGAAACAAAATGACAATTATAATACATCGCTATACAATATTTCAGACGTTAACATTCAAGGAAGATATTCATTGATTACAATAAAACAACTGAGTACTGAGTACTAAACTAGAGCTTGAATGTTGTTCGTTATCTTTAATTTTTTTTCCTGTTATATCAATTGTACATATTTGCTCATTACATTCTCATTTTGAAATGAATGGCATCAGCTAAATAACTCTTAGTGGATACAATTTTAAGCTGCAAGAAACATTCTATGAACTTATTTTTAATATTTTAGAATGGAAAAGCGATTGTATTTTTAGTTCACCTGAGTTGTAGGCTGAAAAAAAAATAGCTTTTTTTATTTCCCAATTTTATCTTGTTCTCCAGAGCCACTGACCCATTTTCCATAATCGACGTGGATTTGTTCAAACAAAGCGTCGAAAAATTACAATGCTTCATAAAGAAAGCATGCCAAGAGATAGGATTAAGAAGTAACTTATTATTATAAAATGGAAAATTATTTTACATTTATGGTCTTAAACTCTCAAATTGTGCGGTGGGACGTATCTTTCATTATGCTATATTCAGAGAGCGACCTTGAAAAATACCAGCTTTTTAACATGGAAAGCAATAAAACAGATGAGAAATACTGCTAACCTAGAGAATAGAAATTTCACAAGCAAGATCATTCCAAAAATAGAAACAGAAAACGGTAACATTATTTATAAGCAGGCAGAGATTTTGAACGAAGCAAAAAAATATTATGAATACTTATATAGAGACATAGATAATTCTGTAAACGATATAAATGATCTTGATGATGAATTAAATTTTCCAAATATCGCTAAACTGTCCTTGGAGACAGAGGGTAAAATAACATTAAAAGAAGCTTCAGAAACACTTAACAATATGAAATCAAATAAATCTCCAGATTCGGATGGCTTTACATCAGAGTTTTTTAAGGTTTTTTGGAAGTCCATCGGTGTTTTTGTAGTAAGATCTATTAATTATGCCTATGAAAATAAGACTTTAAGTATTACACAAAGACATGGTATAATAACCTGTATACCAAAAGGTGAAAAACCAAGACAACATTTAAAAAACTGGAGACCCATTTCGCTACTTAATACTGTTTATAAAATCGCATCAGGCTCAATTGCTAATAGAATGAAAAAATATCTTGATAAAATTATTCATCGTGATCAAACTGGTTTCATACAAGGAAGAAATATTTCTGAAAATATAAGACATATATATGATATCATGCAATTTACAGAAGAAGAAAATATACCAGGACTTTTGCTCCTGGTGGACTTTGAAAAAGCTTTTGACTCCTTGTCTTGGTCTTTTATACAGAAATCCCTCAATTTTTTTAATTTTAGCAATTCTATTAGGAAATGGGTTGATATTTTTTACACAAATATTACAGCTTCCATTAATGAAGGAGGACATTTGTCGAAATCTTTTAACCTACACAGAGGCTGCCGTCAAGGAGACCCTTTGTCTCCATATCTATTTCTTATTTGTGCAGAAATCCTTGCAATCAGCATTCGAAACAATAAGGATATAAAGGGGATTCAATTTATGAATACTGAAAAAAAGTTAAGTATGTTGGCAGATGATACTTCACTCTTTAATATTAGATGGAAGTGAAAGATCACTCCAAACAAGTCTCAATACTCTTAAAAGATTTGCGAATATGTCAGGCTTGCACATAAATTACAGTAAAACTCAAGTAGTCTGGATTGGGTCTTAAAAAGGCAGCAATGATACGCTAAGTACAGATCATACATTAGAGTGGGGAAAAGTAACCTTTAAATTATTAGGCATTGACTTTGACACAGATCTAAAAAAGATATTTATGCTTAATTATGCATCAAAAATAAGTAATATAAAAAAATCAATACAACACTGGAACAAAAGAAATTTAACTCCTCTTGGTCGTCTAACGGTTCTAAAAACTCTTTTATTGCCAACATTAAATCATGTTTGTGCATCTCTCCCAAGTCCCTCTGAAACTCAAATGAAAGAATTAGAAAATCTATTTTATACATTTGTAATGGGAAGTAATTTTTCAAGACTAAAAAGAAAAATTTGTGTAATGAATTATAAAGAAGGGGGCTTTAAGATGATTAGTATAAGAGAGTTCATTATGTCCTTAAAACTAGTTTGGATGAAAAAATTGTTACTGCAAGACAATGGGTTAGATTCCTTTTTAGATATTGACATTAAAAAATTGTATGTTGTGGACAAGAGTATGTTGTCAAAAAAATGAATAAATTAAAAAATATTTTTTGGAAGGATGTGTTACATGCATGGCTAAGCTTTTGTGGCAAATCATTACAAAATGACAAACTTACTTCTTTAGAACCATTATTCCACAACAAAAAATTAACCATTAACAAAAAGCCATTTTTCTATAAAAGATGGTTTTCTCTTAACATTTTATTTATTAATGACATACTCAATGAAGAAGGGACATTTATGAGTTTAAATGACCTACATATGAAATATTGGATAAAAACACATTTTCTTGAATATAGTGGCATTAAGGCATCAGTATTAGAATGGCTGAGAAAGATAAACAGAGATCAAAATAACTTATCAAAGATAGCTTACCCATATATCCCAGATAATGTATATTCACTCCTGAATGCCAAAAAATCACATGATTTATATGAAATACTCATTCGACAAAAAATTGAACCGTTGGGTAAAATCTCTTGGAATAGAATATTTGACTTGAGCAGTGGTGAATGGTAGATAATTTATTTACTTCCATTCAAAATTACAAAAAACACCAAACTTCATTGGTTTCAATTTAGAATGAACCATAAAATACTAGCGACAAATTCCTTCCTATACAAAATTAATAAAACTGATAATTAAACCTGTACCTTCTGTAAAATAGAAACTGAAACAATAGAACATTTGTTGTGGGAATGTGAACATGTTCAATCTCTTTTAGAGAATTTTGCAAACTACTGTTTCAATAAAATCAACACTACTATAACTTATTCCAAAAAAGAATTTTTATTAGGTTCTATGCAGAAAACTGATAAGCTTAAAAATATTATTGCCTTACAAATTAAACATTATATCTATCTGTACAAATGTGCAAACAGAAACATCTCCTTAGATGGGTTGATATCCTCTATTAAAACAATGTATGAATTACAAAAATATATATCTTATAAAAATAATGAAAAAGAATCTTTTGATGAAAGCTGGAGGCCATTGATTGATTTATTTTCTTATTCTCTCTCTCTTTCTCTGTCCCCTTATCTCTCTCTCTCTCTCTCTCTCTATCTCTCTCTCTCTCTCTCTGCCTCTGCCTCTCTCTCTCTCTCTCTCTGCCTCACTCTCTCTCGCTCTGCCTCTCTCTCTCTCTCTCTCTCTCTCTCTCTCTCAAAAAAAAAAAAAACAAATTTTTATAAAAATATATTTTTTAAAAAAAAAAAAAAAAAAAAGAAATACTGCTATCAATTTATGCTTCAGAGTGACGGTCAGTTGTTCGTATAAATTAACTACACCAAGTAAAATTTAAAGATTTTGCAAAAGATAGAAAATAATTTTTAAAAATGCATTTACTGAAAGAAAAACCTAGTGAATTTAACTATTGTGTTTCGTAAAGCGTTGGTCGTGATTGGTAAACTTTCAGTTTACTGGTTCAGATAGTGAGTTTTGGAGCGGGAGTCGTATAGATACTTAGATACCTAGTTAAAGTTACTCATCAATTCTAAATTTACTAATCTTATCTAGTAAATATACCAATATCTGGTAAAACTACTATTAAGGTAGTGATTGTATGGACAGTGAATCTACTAGTTTTCTTCGTGACATTAACTAATTATTTTTCTACAGTGTTGGTAAACTAAAGAGTGTTGGAGAACAGAATAATGATAATTAAAAATTCAAATTTGAAGTTAAAGTAATTATTGGAAATTTTGGAGGTAATCCAAATATGGAGATGAGAAAGGGAGGAGGAATAGGGGTATAAAATGAGCGGACAACGGACAGACGCCAGACAAGAGCTGGATTGTGTCAGTCTCTGCTTTCATTTTAAACCGGTAAGAATATTTGGTAGACTTGCGCGTTTTTGTAAAATCAATAAGTTTTCAGATGGTTTATTTTATTTACAGGTTTAAATAGTTTATATTGTAACACAGTTATCTTTATTATAAGGTTTAGTATTTTGTGTAAAATTATTTATTGTAATCATAAAATAAAGATTGTTTCATTTAATAAAAGACAAGAGCTGGATTGTGTCTGTCTCTGCTTTCATTTTATACAAGTTGGGAACTAGAGCCTGTGAGCCACTCTGGTCAGAAAAGTTCCTCAGTTTAGAAGAAATGGAATTTTGAAATATCAAGGAATTATATAATAAAATAGCTAAATTGAGTAGTTTCAACCCAGCTCAAGGAGTATTAGAGTTATTCTACTTGGCGTGTCCTCTCACTGAAATATAGCCAAGATCCCGGGTGTAAATGAACAAACTCATGATCGGCCCAATGTTATTCGGGACTCTGCCTCCTCAAACTTTGATGGTTGAGGTTTAACAAAAAGGCATCATATACGCTGGAGTCCAGAATGAGATTGACCTGGTTATGATATGTCTTTGCAAGGCCAAAAACTGCTTCAAGAAAAACGGATACAAATAATAAGAGAATCCACGAAAACCCATTTGGAAACTTTCATAATCTTTCAGCCAAGAGTACATTGTACATCAAAATCCTACCAATTATTATGTGTAAATTATGTTTTGAAGTTAGTAGAATAAACTTAAAATTAAGTACGAAATCACTTTTAAGATATACTTTGTTGCCTCCGTGTAAGAAATCACTTTTAAGATATCCTTTGTTGCCTCCGTGTAAAACAATTTCATAGAATAGCAGTCCTGTTACTTTAATTTGTGCGAAAATCAATGTGAGTTTAAAAAGTGAGCGGAGCTGTATAATTATATTTTGAGCTTTATTTTGGTTCGTTATATATCTGTATTCATTTCACATTTCATTAGTCACTCACATTCTAAGGTGAGTTCAACATATATTATCATTAATTAATCTATTATTACAGAATCAAGTTAACCCTGCGTTTCAATTCTGCATCAATAATTATTTTTTTTTAAATAATCAATGTACAGCTGTTATCACTGCATCTGTCATTATTACTTTTTTGCGTGCAGTTTTATTTCTATAGATGGTCAAGCAGTTCATTTCATGTGTGTTGTTTTATATATAACATGCCAAACATTTTTCCATAGATACACTATTTATTGAGTAAAATAGACGTAGAAAATAATGGCCCTGACTCTTATTCTGCTTGGTATGGTTGTTCTTCAATGTGCTGCTGACTGTTGTTCTTCCTGTTCTGGGTGTAGCTACGACAGAAGTCAGTGCGGAGGTTAGTGTTATTTGTAATAGTCACAGAAGCTTTCTTATAGACTTACTCTTGGGAAACAGATCTCTTATTACATGTTATTCACTCAATGGTATACTTTAGCTGTTTTATTATACCGATACTATATTAAGACTACTTTCAAAACTAGTAAAAGCAATAATATTATATTGTAAACTTAGTGCAATTATAAGTTGTTCAGTAGAAATATTTATTACTCAGAATGTAGATAAAATAAAGAAATATATTCAGTAAATTTCTTTGAATTTAAATCAATGGTCTGTAAAGTATATACACGTATCTGCTTTTTTTTTAAAAAAAATTGTAAACTTTTTCCACAATGACAAAGATACAAACAAAGATAGATAATAATGTTATCTGTAATGCTCACAGATGTCTTGTAATAGAATAGAAACCTGAACAATATTTATAAAGTATACTACTATTTGTGAAGATCAATTTTGAAGTTCAACACTACACTGCCTAGGTAAATATTAAAGAAACCTTAGAATTAATTTTAAAAAATGTATCGCACACTAGTATTTAGATGAACTGTTAAGATGATACTGTATTTTGTCAAAATGCTAAATTTATTGATCTAAATTCTTACAGGTGTATGACTGATTTATTTATAAAAACATGTTTTGATATTTCTAAATTGCTTTGCAATTGCTACTTTAAATTTTTTGTTCTTAATGTTTGTATAACTGGATTATTTCTTTAGGACATAATTAGTCTACTAATTATAATTGAAACTGAAGTGTTTGTATAATGATCATTAAATGCTATTCAGAATACACTAAGCATGGAGTAGCGTTCTACGCATACATTTCCAAAGACTTTGCCATAAAAGCTGCCAGTTCCACTTTTGCATTTGATGTAGTAATAACAAACAACGGAAATGAATACAACCCACAAACAGGGATTTTCACTATCCGGAGTTTATGGTTTTTCATGGACAATGATGGCTGCCGGTACACATATTGCTGGAACAAAGGGTGATTATGGTGAAATAAGAACCTATATCATGCAAAATGGCATAATCAAGGGAACCCTTCATGTTGATACTGAAACATATGGAGATGATGCTTCATCAACTGGATTTGTCATCTTGAGCTTAAACAAAAATGACACTGTCAAAATATCAAAGGCTTGGATAGGAGAGGCCCTAGGGATCGGCCAGTAGTTCTGAGCTGAATGGCAGGTGGACATTCTCTGGTTTTAAAATTGCATAAATGTACATATAAATTAAAAAAAATCAGATATCTCTTCTTATATTGCATTGCGAGTATCATTTACTAAGGGAAAAATAATCCTGTTAAAAAAGTCCATGGCACGATTACGGAAGTTATCATAGGACGTGTCAAAAGTATTCTAGAATTCAATATTAAGAATTGTCAAAATTGTTATAACTTATTAAATTTTTTATAACAATTTCTTTGAATAAATAATCGGGATTTAATCTGTTAAAATAATTCGAATTTGTTAAAAAGATATCAAAACATTATCATTAATTCTAATGCTTGTTATAACGAATTTAATTCGTTTAAACGCACTCAAATAACCGTAATATTGATTTTATGCTTAATTTTTATATGCCATGATTGATGGATTTTATGATAATTATAATTTGCATAATGAAATTAATGAAAAAAAGCCTGCTGTACATAAATCCCACGTTTCCAACTGACGTTGAAACACCTGGTATGTCCAACCAGTTATTCGTTTTATCAAATTCAACAATAAGGTCCTGTAGAAAAATATACCTCAATTTAGTATAACAAATTGTCGAATTTATATAATCGAATAAATTTCTTATCTCAAATCGAAGAATTCGAAAATATGAGTTGAAGCTCTATGATAAACGTGATGACTTTAACGTTCCCGTCGTCAGCTTCCCTTTCTTATGCAGCAATATACCTTCATCACCTGTAAACGGAGCTTATAACTCTTTGTTCATTAGATGCAAGAGCATGCTCTACATATATACAAATTCTAACACGAGGTAAATTATTGACAAATAAGATTATGGTAAATATAATGACCATGTCAGCAAATACAATCCATCAATACTAAGTGAGATATATCAATTTACAGATATTTTTGATATGTCTTAAATAAGCCCCAGTAAGTCCTGAATATTTAAACTATACAAAAAGAGACCGGTTTATACATGTGCGAGTATTCTAAAGGAAGTTCCCACGTCTTGTGAAAGAAAGTGGAAATTGCAGTCAAATGCCATTTAAAATCTTACCACAAAGTAAATTATTAATCAGTATCTTTAGTAGAGAAATGCAGATTTTTAAAGATTATATTTGTTTTCCTCCTTTAATTTCTATGTCATTTTTAACATTAATTTCATAACATTTCATATGGATACGCTGAATCGAAGAATTTTTTTTTTTTTTTTTTTTAAATCGCTAGTGTTAACACATTGTTCGGCGCATGATTCTGAGAAAAAACATCACTCCTACAGAATTGTATAAGTCACAAATGTCTGATATATCTGTAAATATAGAAATGACAGAACAGGGTTTTCAAGGTTTGTGAAGAAAGATATTTGTCGAACGAAATGGAGAAATGAATAGTAAAAGTGACTCCTTTCACATATGGGTAGATTTCAATAAAATATGACCAGCCAAAGGAGAAAATTGTACCTACCTGCGCTTGTATATTTTAAGGGCTTCAAAGAGTGGTGCGGGGTCATATTTCAATGGGTACTTGATGTAAACATGAAACTCCTACTCTAATAAAAGATCTTTATCTTTCAAATCACGTTTCCATTTTGTTAAAAATAGTATTCTAATAACGTACACATACCAGTGATTAGTTACATACAAAAATTTGAGTAAAATTTGGACATATAATTCTTTATCAATTTACCAGGGGCCGTAAGTCACCTAATCCTTTACCTCATTTTGTCCATTTTCCGAGATCCTCATCTTTATAAAATATTTTTATTTCAAATATTCTGTAGAGTGTATAAACTAGACGCGTGAATTTTTTCCCGAAATTCATAAACTTGAACCTTGGCTTTTCGAAAACTCGCATAAACTTTCATTAGTTTGAACAGCATTGTGAAAGACAAAATGGGACGGTAAAATAGATTCAATAGCAAGCAAACTTAAAATTGTAGCTTGTGATAGTCCAAGATCAAAGTGGCCTTTTGTTTGTAATGAATAAACTTGATAACAAAATCAAAAGAAAGTTGAGACTTAAGTACACGCCTTGGTTAAAAAGCAAACGTTTCGCGTTATAATGCGAAAGTAACGCGTTTATTCGCGAAAGTTTCGCGTTTATTCATTTAAGTCTCGCCTTATAATGCGAACAATTAATTTTTTTTATCCTTCGAAAATAAGTTTAATGGGCTTTCGTAAATGGCTCTATAATCTCAAATTAAGGTTATCCGATCCTCAGGTTCTGAAAATCAGGCATTGAGTAATTGAAAATGTTCACAAAGATGTCTCTAAATTCTCAAATTAAAATGGTTTTACCCACGGTGTTTCTTTAAAATTCATCTTTAAATTTAATCATATTATATAGGGAAAATTAGTAAATCTCGAATAATTTTTCAGGAAATGCGATTTGAACTACCTACTGCATATTTTTAAATTGATAATTGATCAAGAAATACATTTTAGGAATAAAAATCATAGGTATCCAGGCTTTTAAAGAAAATTGCATGAATTTTACAACTATCTGGACTTTACTTTCTCCTACTTACTTCCATTGTTTCATAATGCATAGTGTATGAAGTGTTTCCTTTCAAAGAAAACACTGTAAATCACTTCTAATTTCAAATCATGCATATAAACATTGGTAACTAAGGCTAAATTAAAAGAAATTTGATTTTTTTAAAATATGCAAGTTTTACTTCATTTTATAAAGGAAAAATGTCAACTTTTTAAATACCGTTTGTTAAAACTTTAAAGAGCATTGAATCATACGTAGAGGCATATAATAAAAATTGTTGCATGAAAAAATTTCAATTTCAAGCCTTATTTTAATACTTTTTTAATTAAATTATAAATTAAAGAGTTATCCTTCCTGGCTGAGGATCATATATCCTTAAGAATAACTTGAAAATTCTCAGTAACAAGGTACGCTGCGTATGTCCTTACGTGACATCTCCGATACCAATGAGATATACCGTGTTATTCTCGTTATAGTCATTTTCTTTTAAATACATGATAATATATGTACAATGCATACTAATAACTGCACCGACCAAAAACATATATATTATATATATTATTGGCAAGTTATGACGGGACAGCAGGAAAAACCGGTATATGACACAAATTCAATGTCAAAAATTTCAAAGACGTCATTTCTTTTTGGAAAGATGATGTTGTTGAAAGTTTTTGTTTCCCAGACGTCATTAAAGAATGACGTAACTGAATACCGTCTTTGACGTTATTGTATCATTGCAACATGTTGTGTACATACACGTATATTTACATTTATCCTGCAACTACCCCTTGCATTGACCTAATAAAGGTAACCTAATAAACCAAAGCTTTATCCGGTCACTGCCCTAATAAAGCCTCGTGCATGTATTCCGACGTTCTAAAAGCATTGTGACGTCATGTATATTGCAATGTTTACGCAATGGCGTCATATTTCAACTGCAGAGATGTGCCTAAATCTGTTGGAATAAGCTTGTTTTGGAGGTTCAAATGTAAAATTTTGTTGCAGGATAAACAAAATACATGATACCTGTCTTGAAATAATATGTTTTACGGTGTGACCGTTGGGGCGAGCGCAGTTCATTTACTATCATAAACCTACACATGTACTGTCTATCATTCAAGAAAAAGAAAGCAAAAAGAATAAAACAAAGCAATAAAAAGAAATCATTTCCCAAGCATCGGGATCGAGATTCCAAACTTCTCGGAAGTTTCCGACAAAATCGGAAATACCCGAACCGTTGAAATTACGAAAGTATGACGTCAGATAAAAAGTTCTGTTGACTTAGGACGCAAACGCTGGTTTTATGGAAAAGAGATTGCATTAAATCATTCTTCTCAAGTAAGTTGTTGCTATGTTTTAGCCACCATGTTGCTATGCACCGCAACATGTTTTCCGAGTTTCACGGAAGCAACCGACATAACTTCGTCAAAATTCGTAAGTTTCGGGTGACGTCATTTGTATCATTTCCGAAGGGCAAGGTGAAGGCCGGTGTTGTGGCATGGGGGTGTTTTTTTTGAATAAGGTAAGGCAAAATCATTTCGTTGAGATTTCGGTAAGAAACAATGTTCCTTTAATTTTTTTTACTATTTTTGATTTATTTGCGCAAAGGACATTGGGTAGTGCAGGAATTCTGGGAATGTTGCACAGAGAAATTTGGCTGACGCATGTACAGATTTCAATCCGAATTTCCTCTGTTCATACACGTTAGTCTATTCATAGACCTAAAACGAAGATTATTTATTCATGAGAAAAAAGCCAAGGGGTCTATATTGAAAAAGGGTGTCCCATCCTCAAGCACTTATGGTAAACGGCACTTCACAATGTATTTATTATCTATATCAATTCAGCGAAGATCTAAAATTGGTCGTTGTTCAAATATTGGTAGATAAATTGTGTCCTTATTTTGTAAAATAATTAAGAAGATAAACATGTACTACCGTAAAATATAATCGACAGCATTCAAGAGATGTCACGTCGTAGTCAGCTGATGTCTGCAGTTAAAACGTTTCCATCGACTCCAGAGCGTAAAGTTATAACTTCCGAAGTAGTAAATCGAGATCATTTCGTCGAAGACAGCTTAGATAAGTGATTGATTTTTCTAATTTCTTGTTATTTTCTTAAAGAATGCAGAAATCCGTGATGTGACAACATTGATTTCATTACAGGAAGTCTGTTTCTATACATCCCGGTGAGGGCGCTGCAAGCGCAAGAAGATAGTGATTGTGACGTCATAAGTCGGCAGTCCCTTCGTTTTAGGTCTATGGTCTATTGAGCTCGCTTCGCGAGCGTCGCTTCGCGACGCTCGCTGCGCTCGCTATAAGCGATATTTGGGCTCGGGTCGAAAACGTAAGAGGGCTCGGCAAGCCTCGCCCTCTATCACGTTTTCTTACCCTCGCCCAAATATCGCTTATATTTCAAGACAGTAACCATGTATTTTATATTCAGTGTCATTTTCCTTATAAAATTCATTAGAAATTCATGACATTCAAATCTCTATAATACACGCAAAACCTTGTCACCCCGCGTTAGAATACACAGTAGGAACGATATGCATTTTCAATACTTTATGATCACCAAAATGTACAGTGTTTGACACAATTTAATGAAAAAATTTATCCTGTTGAATTAACAAAAAATAAAACAAATGTGCATTTAAAATTAGTTTGTCACTTTTTTCCGCGCAATGTTCGTTTGCACTATTTAACTTTACGACGTCATAAACGTCACAAACGGCTCTTACGTCTATAAATCACACCAGTTTTGAAGGGCGCTAAATTAACATAAAAGATTACCGAAATAAAATAATGTAGGTGAAAAAATTAAAGAATGTAAATATAAGCATTGAATTCATATCTTGGGATGTCTTCGGTCCTATAACACACCTGGCCGTGCCGACAAATTATCACACCGCGCGGTATTCAATTTGTCGGCACGGCCAGGTGTGTTATAGGACCAAAGACATCCCAAAATATGAATTCAATTCTTAATTTATCTTTAAACAATTTAGATGCCCAAATTTGACTGTATGTCCTAAATTTGATGTAGATTTGAAATATTTGAAAAAAAAAATCAGTTTATAAAATGTATTCATTAAGACCCCCTTTTCCTAGAGTGCGGTCTGAATTTAAAAAAAAAAAATCGTCTCATACTTTCTCATAATGAAGAGTTCATGTTGTATACATAATATACATATGTATTAATCCAAGAAGCATCGATGTAGTGGTGAAAGGCAATAAAAATGCAAAGATAAACAAAAAATCACACTTGCAAATTCGAAATAGAAAATGGCAGAATCTGACATCTGATGCATATGTTTGTTATCTGTTTTTAACTAAAAGGGATTAAAAAATTCAGTATGTGCCTATAATTACTGTAGTGGGATCTATCGATTAATCAAATTCTTAAAAAATAAATGTACAAGTGTTTCAATTAATTTGTTGATCAACTATACCGGAGTAAAATTACTCTGGCCGTTACCTGTAATGAATACTAAGTATTGATTACAAGAACGTGTGATGGTACACATAGAGATGTTTTGTATGCTAATTCATGCATCGTGATTCTATAGCTTCATATTTTTGTCTTAAACATATTTTCGCATATTATCTCCCATCGGTGTATATTGTCGTTACCTTCGGAATGCACATATTTTGGCTAGCATTATCTTTTGCAAACCCTTACTGGATTTTTAGATAATAAGAAAGATGATGATGATGATGATGATGATTATGATTATGATGATAGTGGTGGAGTTGGTGATGGTGACTAAGATGACAATAAAAATGATATTTTAAGGAAAGTTATGGAAGCCATGTTATCTTATATGTACAAATGTAGATGTATTTTGCAATAATTAAACCAAAAACTACCCTTCCGGCAAGTGTAAATTGGTTCTTGTTAAAAATTACTTGAAAATGGTAAAATGGTATAATTATGTTAAAATTTATTTAAGCAGAACGAAATAATAATTTCATCTGTAACTCATCAAGGGAAAGAAACACACGGTACCAATCGGACACAACCTAACAGAAATCGAACCCAAAGCACATCCCGGGTGCGCTCTCTGGGTCCACTTTGGGGTCGTGCTCTTTGTTCAATTTATTTCGAAAATTTATTTTTGCACGTTTGTAGTTTCCTAATGATTCGTTGTGCATTCCACGAGGACGACCATCGCAAATCTGTAATTGACGTTGTTGGTGTTCCAAGGAATGAAGTACTTTCACGTTTGATATCCACTCAAGTTTTGAATAAGGTTTGTATTTAGCAATAGGTATGTATGGGTAGTGGCGCAGCATTGTGCAACACAGTATTTAAATTGCAACAATATGAATTGACATGGTCAATTTAATTTAGATGGCTTCTTAAAGACTTACAATTCGGTTTTAAATAAAGGTTACGTTTTCTTTACGTTTGCTCTACTCTGACCTTTGCCGAGCTGGCACTGATGCTAACGAATCACATAACACATGACATTTTACCTCAGTATCTAGCTCCATGAGTGATGGCAGACGATCGGATGGAAGACAAAAAGAACCCCCCCCCCCTTAATTTCTTTTTGAAATTGAACATCCAATCGATGTGTAAAATGATAATAAGCATACACATTTTTGCACAACCTATCAAGCAAACTGTCACTCTACTAGTAGAATTATGATACAATTAAGAGAATACGTTACCTTTCAGTTAATAAAACCTATAACAATTAGCTTAGAGGAAATCAATTTTTCAACATACGTAGGCAAGGTGATATATGATTTGCACTGAATAATTGAGATTCAAAATTCATTTTGTTATTTTCACTTGGCGTTGTCATTTCGTTTGATCCTTATGAAAATTCAGAAAACAAAAATGGATATCTCCGTTTCAGTATTTGTTATGATTATAATATCACAATATAATTCTTGTGTATTCGGTGCATTTTCACGAGTGTCTGCAAATGATAACAAAAGACCAACTCTTGACATTATAGGGGAATATGAGCAGATTCAAAGTCTGTCTGAATGTAGCTCAAGGTGCTTTAAGCGGCCCGGTTGTACAACTTTCTTCTTCCATCATGGATCTAGGAAATGTTTTGCAACCAGCTCTGCTAATGGACTTTTGCCATCCGAAGGATTTGTGCAATTCTCCATTCAAACAAGTATATATGTCTTCAACTGTCCTTATTAATAGAATAAACTCCGAATCCATACTCAAACATTGTCGTTAAAATACAAACGAGTTACATTTGTTTTCTCGACCAGTTTTATAAATGTTCTTGTTTTACTAAGTTAAGCTATTCTAATGAAATACTTTCGTTTTAGGTATCCCGCAATGGAGAGAATTTGGCATATCACATTATCTTCCAGTGAAGAATGAATTAGCGATCTTAGAAGCACAGGTAATGTAATAAGCATCATTGCAAAATATACCAAAGATGATTATCAACTCTTCTATTTTATGTTAAACAATAATACATGCTGACTTTAAGAACAGTGTTTGATTTGAATTTATAGTACTCAAGTAAGTATCCGAGCAAGGAGGATGCATATACAGTAAAACACATTTTTTATGACATTTTTTCCCTTCTTCTGTAAAATAGTTTGTGCTTGAATACAATGTAAAACAGATGAAGATGAATATTTGTGGCATTAAATTGCGATTCTTTAAGGTACATTTATACATTACATGTATTTTGCCTTTGGATAAATGGAAAACTAAAATATTGAGCTACGGGAGCTATACTTTATAATCTTCAAAATTTAGAGAGTGTATAAAAATAAATTATTTATTTACACATTAACTTGTTGTTTACCGCATTCTAAGTATATCTGAATGAGTAGATTGATATTCTCTTAAATGTATCTGGTTTTATCTAAAAATAAATTTGCATATAGTCATTAAAAATTAATTGATGCTAAAATCTTATAATAATATTATTATTTTGGTGTTCTTTTCCTCTCCAATGGTAATGTTTGTAATTTAGCACTTGGCTACAAAGGCTAAGTTCTGAATGAAATGAAGAAAAATTTATTGGGGGAGAGGGTTAGTATTTTTTTTTCGATGTTTGAAATAAATATAAACGAGTAAAATTAACTGATTCAGAAAATATTTTTCAATGAAGTAGTAAAGTTGATTTCAAAATCGTTTCTTAACTTGACCTAATCTCTCTAGGATTCCATGTTGTATACATTTATCCTGTAAATATTATCTAACCCAAGAAGCATCGATGTAGTACATGTACTAAGAAGCAACACAAATGCAAAGACAATCGAGAATAATTTTTGCTAATTCGAAATAGAAAAAAAAGGCAGCATCTAGCATCTGATGTTTGTTATCGATTATAAAAGCATATTCTGTACATGTTTAAAATGACTGTAGTTGGATCTATATCAGTGTAATCGAAATTTTAAGATATGGATGTATTACAATTTATCACTTGATCAACTCACCGAAGCATAATTGCCCTAGACGTTTCTTGTCATGAATACTGTACTTGATTACAAGATAACTTGTGACGGTACACACAGAGGTGTTTTTTCCTAATTCATGCATCGCGATTGTGACGGTACATGTTGTTCTCTTATACATATTATCGGCGATGACATGTTCCTTCACATTAACTGCACATATCCTGCTAAGACCTTGTTATTTTATATACATCATGGAAGAAAAAGACTCGAAGGGCAAGTTACAGTATCGTTTTGT
Source organism: Saccostrea cuccullata (assembly GCF_032062105.1). Taxonomy (NCBI): domain Eukaryota; kingdom Metazoa; phylum Mollusca; class Bivalvia; order Ostreida; family Ostreidae; genus Saccostrea; species Saccostrea cuccullata. The sequence continues at coordinate 17,996 of NW_026936984.1, forward strand.
TTTATACAGCAATTAATTAGTACAGATTGTTAATAATTTTAAATTATCAATAACTGAAATACATTAATTTGACAACGACTTCATTTAAGATTAAATACAACGTTTATCAAAATCGAATAGAAAATTGTATTGCCAAGGAACACAAAAATAATTGGGTATAAATTTACCAAACTATAGCTTAACATGTTCTGGAGTTGGTAGAAGTAAAATAATTGACGGTTAATACATGGTTTACGTGCGGATTTTATGAATTTTTTTTTCAAGAGACACTGTTTGGCTCTTGGGGCAAAACTTGTCGAAATTGATACCCAAGAAGAAAGCACATTCCTAACAAACATGGCAATTCAGGAAAATATTGGTAAGAAACAACATTATTTCATATTTAATTGATTCCTCAGTTATATACACTTGATCTCTTTCATTAACTTAAACCTGAAGTCTGGATTAAAAAATTTAAAAGCCTTGTAACATATTAAATATGCCTTGATAAAGCAAGACATAAAAGTGAATAACTAAAAATACTAATTAAGAAAATACACTTTAACTTCTCAAACTAAAGGCACTGTGAGCACTGAGCTCATGAATGATACCCCCGCCTTTCATGTGATTATAAAAGCAAAGTCCATGCTTTTCTCTAGGAGACCAGAAATAAATGTCAGATCAAAAAGTAAAATAGGAGGTGCATTATGTAATAATAATCTCTAAAAATATCATTACATTTTATTCAGTGGTATATGATGAAATGCGGATAAGAGATGGGTACCCTACAATATTTTAAAAAAAAGTAGGCAACCATTTGAGACTTAAGGATGAATAACTTAAACTTTTTTTTCTTCCAATATTCATATACCCTTGCTAAATTAGATGTTTCTGTCACTTTAGAATCGATATTTGTGTTCTTTAACAACTTAATGTTTGACCAAGCTACATAATTTAGTGAAAAGTGCAAAAATGCAACTTTACTGTCCAGTAAGGTTATTGAAAAGTTTATGAATGTAATACAATTAAAATTTCTTACATTTTTACAATTTGTTGGAAAGATATATTGACAAATTATCATTGTAAATCTTCTGTTTGTTTCTTTTGTGACTTTATTGCGACAAGCTGAATCAAAAAAAATAAATCTCAATCTTATCCATTTTTAATTATATTTCAATATTTCATCTAACATTAAAATTTACTTAATGAAAAAATTCTACATTTTACAAAAATCTCACAAAGACTGAAATTATTTGCCTATGAAAAAGCATACATTTGCTAAAAAAAACCAAAAATATTTTTTCTCATACTTAAACAATTTTTTTTTTTCAAAATGAGCGGGTCTCCGCCCCATTTTCTTTCTCTCTCTTTTTTTTTTTTTTTTTTAATAATCCTTAAGGTTTGCAATAAAATATACATTTTTGGATTCTAAAAACACGGAGCAAAGACCCACTATACCTAAATTTACACTTTTATGACAAAAAATTCGCATCTTTCCCAAAAATACTTAGTCCATTAAGTCTTGGGTCATATCACAGACATGATCTTAATTCTTCATGAAGCATGTTGTGTAGTTGTTAGAGCGTTTGTCTTAAAATACTGAGAGATACTCCGGATTTTCATTGCTAGAACTTGAATTCCACGAATACCGTCTTATATTTTATTAAAGAATTTCTTTTTTCCAGCATATTTTTCTTCCAGAAAAGGTTTGTGTCTCATAATTTCAAAAATTGCAATAATGAAAATTTAATTAAAACACTAAATCAGTAAATCCACATACTGTATATGACCTTCTGTAAATTTTTGAAGCCTAAAGCATTCTGTATGCCTTGTTTCCCCATCTTCTTTGTTTGGGGTACATGTATGTATCCTTAAAAATTAAGAAAACAAATTAAAAACAGAAAATCAGAGTTTGATATGGAATATATTTCACGAGACATCTTGTTATTCTTCCAGAATGCGTTATCATATAAAAAAAAAATCCAATATCCATTTACATGTAAAATGGAAGTACATTTTTAATAATCATTTATTTTGAAAATAAAATACACTTGCATCGCAGTAAATTTGAATTTTAAAAATTCCATCTCAGCCTCGCTTTAATTCAAATTGTTTTGAAATTAAAAACAAATGAAACGTTAATATTAAAATATCAAATAAAAGGATAAGAAAACATCTTGATTATTTTATGGTAATGTATAAGAATACAGTTGTTTTATTTTTCAGGAATTTTCTCATTCCATTCACAATTTTAATTTTATAAATGTTATCCTTTTGAATTAATAAAATTACAATTTTCTTCTTTCATGTACATTTTTTATCTTTTTTTAACACATATGGAGACCCCATAATTTACTGGCGGATAGCTGCAAGTTTTATCTTATACGCGGCACTCAAGACCATTGAACAGTGAGGGGTCTTTTTCGTGCCAACATATACTGAGACACGGAACCTTTTTTTATAGAGTGTCATTCGAAAGACCGGTCTTAACGTCCCATGGCGGGATTCGAACCTGCGACGTAAGGATAAATTCCGTGGCCTTACAGCAGACGCTCTTACCACTGCGAGAAGGAAGTTTTTTTGTGCCGACATTTTTCTATTTGGAATGATTAAAAATTATGTATGCCTTTTTTGTATTATTTAAACTCAAACCGGTACAAATATATCTGTAAATAATATTTTATTTTACTTAGATATTCTACTTGGGATTACTGATGCCTTTGTGGAGGGAAAATGGGTGTTCTTATCTTCATTGGATTCTGTTCCTCTTCTCAACTGGAGCAGTGCCAATCCCGACAATTCTAGGAATCAAGACTGTGCAGGAATAGCAAGCTATGAAAATTACATGTGGGATGACTTCGATTGTTCGATCAAAAAGACATTTGTTTGTGAGAGATTAATAGGTTAAGAATTCCAAATTTTGAAAGTTAAAGGATTGAATAAAAAATTGCGCAATACTGTAAATCAATAACTATTATGTATACTTCATTAAGAAAAATTAATTTTATTACATATGCTTAGAGATGATATAACTTAAAATCTTTAATTTGTAATAAGCAACTTTTTAAGATTTTTTTTTTTTTTGGTAAAACGATTTGTTTTATTAAACTTTATCCTATGTCAATAAAAAGCAGCTTAATGGTAACCTTTGTGTTCAAGGTGGAAAGGATTAAATTACGGTACCGTATTTAGAACTACAATTTTTACCACATGCTTAGATAGAGATGACTTTAACTATTCTATCGTCAACATCCCTGACTTATAAAGCAATACACTTTAATCAAAACTTTCAAATATTGTGCTGAGGAAAAACACCCTTGATTCCAGTCTAACAACGATTGATAAATAAATGCTCGTTAGATAAAATGCATGGTATGCTTAATTCTTTGAAATGTCGCCAAAAAATTAGAAGAGGAAATAAAATGTACAAAAAGATTTCGAAGATACAAATTTAAGATATAAAAACAGAGAAATCTTACACCTTATGAAACTTCCTAGACTCGGAAGAAGTAAAATCTAATCAGAATATGATAATTAGCAAAAGAACATATGCTTTTTGTAAAAATGCCCAGAGGGCTAAAGTCATTTCGTACGGCATATGATTTAGTTAATAGTTGGCAAATATCGTCTTTAGTCAGCAAATCATCCAAATATGAGAGAGTTGTGGCAGATTGCATGGTGTATTTTTTTTTTTTAGATAACGGGGATGTATCAGATATACGCAGCTACAATAAGGATTTCCAAGGCTTTTAAATGCGGTCAAAAAGTAATATTGCATTGCAAGAAGTACATGTACTATACTTATATACTTAGCTAGAACCAAATTATATATAGAATCTTCCTCGGTTATATATGAACATAAAATATGTTATATATGAACATAAAATGTATTTGTTACAAAATCACGTGATCATGTTGCTGTTTCTGTACTTGTAATTTTTGATTAATTAATTTTATGCTGTTTTAAGTCCCGTTCGAGAATTTTTCACGCATTTAGAGATATCACCATATACCGACAAGCTTTGAATTTAGACTTTTACTCGGCAGTCAGGTCCATTGAGCAGTGAAGGTTCTTTATCGTGTCACTGCCTACCGTAATACGGGGCCTCGCTTTTTAAGGTCTTATCCAAATAACCCGACATTTTCACTTCGAAGTGCTGAACGCTTGGCGAAGGATGAGTTGCTTCCATTTTTTTATCGATGTAGTTCTAGTTCAGTGGCGGTCGAGATTCCAACAAACGCCTTGCCGATCATGGAGCGAATGCTCTACTGACTACGCTACCGGGTGTGTTCCCATTTCGCCTTAATTGTGAAATACAGGTAAGAAAAAGTTAAAAAGTATTAAGGCGAATTGGGAATTTTAGTATTTGTAAATATCATTACTAGATTGATATCAGAATTAAATGATAAATATTTTTAGATTGAATTTAACAATTAATGGTAATTTTAATTTTTATATCAAACTAGTAATAATATTTACAAATACTAAAATTCCATTTCGCCTTAGTACTTTCTAACTTTTTCTTACCTGTATTTCACAATTAAGGCGAAATGGGGATTGAGCTTTTGTCGTTATAATTATATTTATCAGGTAGCAGCAGATGTGGCGCAAAATTTGTCAAACATGCTTAGAATGCCTTGCTTACACGATCGTGTATTAAAAATTGATTTCGCATTTAATTTGTGCGAAGTAAAAAAATAAAAATTATATTGCCTTCAAGCTGCAGTTAATGCGAAGTAAGCTCATTAACATTAAAAGTTTACTTCTACGGTAGGGCTATTGAGTAATGCTATTGTGACACGAATTGCAAATCATGTCACCTTATGCAAATTACATTTCACATTATGTTATAGTGTTTGTACCTCTTTCTTAAATTAGCATATTTTTTCTCTGTTTTCATTAAAAAAAAGCATATTTACCTATATTTGACCACCGACATGTGACGTGTGGTGTAATCGTGCGATTACACATGTGTAAAAATTTGAATCGAATGAACTTTGCTCAGCGTTCTTACAGAGCTAATGCGAAGTAATTTGATGCACAGTAACTTAATTTAAATAACTTTTGATTCGAATTAAACTTTCCACGTGAACAGGGCATAAGATCACTATTGCTATCCAGGAATGTTTATTTGAAAACAAACCTTATTTTATTTAAAATCACTTTGTGAACAAGCACGTTTTACTAATATTTTGGAAATATACTTTTATATAAAGCGGAGTATTTAAAAAAAGTTACAACCCAGTTCTTAAAGTTTTACTTTGGTAATTATAAAGATATTCCTTGATTATTATTCGGTTTTCTATCATGAACTGTAAAAAGTAAGAAAATTTTACTTAAAGATTTCAGTCAAATTGTACAATTCTATAAGTGCAACTTCAATCGGATTGATTCACTTACAGCAGCGTCTTCCTCGTACACAACTTTGAAGAACAAGACTCGTTGGGTAACGTTTTTGTGAAGCAATGTACCTGTACAATCTATTATTAATTACTAAAACATTATCCAATTACAAATTATCGAATATCCATTTCAAATGCTAACACATTTTCAAGTATTAATTGTTCTGAAAATTAAGTAGTCCTGCAACGTAGTAAATTTGAATTTTAAAATTACCAGAGGAATTAAAAGCTTATGATTGCTTTTAAGGTTATTCATTATTTTGAACAAATTGGCTTTGAAATTAAAAAAACCATTATCATTAAAAGCATGAAGCAAAACAGAGAAAAACATCTTTTAAAAAATTAAATATTTAATGGAAATATATACATGTACAATCATCGTTGGATCTTGTTCCGTTTATTAACTGGAGCAGCCAGTTAAACTATCCGTATCGATATTATGCAGGAATAGAAAGTGAGGGCTACAACTGTGACGTCGTTGTACAGTGTAATAAACAACGGAAATACTAGTAGATACGACAAGAAAACAGGAACCTTTACCGCCCCGAAGTCTGGAGTGTATGTATTTTCCTGGACACTGGTAGCTGCTGCAACACACGTTGCAGGAACTAAGGGCGATTATGGAGAAACTGCAACTCACATACTTCAAAATGACGTGATCCGAGGATGTCGTCATGCTGATACTGAAAAACAACACGATGACGGCACCTCAACAGGATTTGTCATATTGAACCTGGAAATGGGTGACAATATCAAAATATCAAGCGCCTGGAAAGGTCAAGGGTCGCTCATAGTAATGAAAAATTTGGCAGATGGTCATTCTCTGGTTTCAAAATAGCATGATCGTAGTTTCAATGAATACAGTTCTCAAATAAAATAAATCATGAATATGAATTTTGAATTCCTGCGTTTTTATTACGAGTCTGAAAAATTAATTACTGATTGCCAAATAAAGAAATACAAAGAAAGCGTGTTTTCAAGTTCTATACAAAGGTAACAAAAGGTACAAAATTAAATAACATGGCTTTTTATTTTTAAAACAGTGAAGAGGAAATTGTAGCAATCTACGTATATCCTTTCGAAAAAGACAAAAATAAAAATCAAAGGTGCAGTTTTGAGAATAATCTAAAACGCATAAGTACCTGAAATTAGCACAATACCGCTACATTGTATATAAATATAAGCTAGAGTAACTAATTAACATAATTATAGAAATTGAATTCCAATTGATACAAAGATGTTCACACATAGTATATTACGTTACAACATTAACTTATATACAGTCATGCAGATTAAAAAGTATACGTATAAAAAACATACAATGTACAAGATTTTTTTAATCAAACTATAAAAGAACTGGGATAACTGTAAGATAGTCTTGTTATGTCTGCATTATAAGATACCTGGAACATTTGCTACATTCTACATTAGCAGTTCAAATTCTTGCTTCGAAAAACATGTAGTCTAGCAGGACATGTATATGATTTGAAATCACATACATTTGATATTTCATGATCTTTTTCTTCAAAGAAAAATGATGATTGGAGTCAAATCGCCAATAAGAAAAATATCCATATTTTGTAGAAGGCATATTTTAAAAAAAGTCACTTTTAGACTACTTTTTATACCATAATTTTGAAAGTCTTCATATAGCTTCACATTTACGTTAAATTTGTTTTATACTTTTGTGGATGATTAACAATATAATATAATGTTTCCTATGCATACTACATTTGCAAGAAAATGTTCATGACTATATATTTGAAAATGATTAAATTTTTGACAATAATTCTGAAACAGCTAGTATACAATGTTATTTTAGTTTGCGTAGGAGAAAACCTTTTTAAACATTTTTATTTAATGTTATTCTTATGTTTTATCTTTCCATTCTGGTACAAGATGTATATAACTTTAGTGATATTTTTTTAATTTATTGATCAGAAAATAAAACATGTAATGTTAGAGACGTCGAAACAGAGAATTTCCAAAACTCCTTTTCCAAGATAGCCAATTAGAATATGTTCAAACTCATAAGCATCTTGTTGTAACTTTTTCATACAACTTAAGTTGGTCATCTCACATTGAAATCTTGCTGTCTAATGCATACAAAAAATTAGGTCTTTAAAAAAAACTTAAGTTTAAAATAAATCGAAAAAGCCTTTCACTTATGTATACTTCATTTATCCGTCCCCAACTCGAGTACGCTTCAGTTGTATGGGGTGGTTGTCTATCTATCGATTCTGAAAAATTAGAGAAACTGCAACTACACGCAGCTGGGATTGTTACTGGACTAACTATGATTGCCTCTAGAGACTCTTTGTATTTTGAAACAGGCTGGGAATACGATGGCCGATATGAGCCGTCAAAATACAAGTAAGAGTAGCTCTATTATGTACACAGAATCAATGGCAAAACGCAAGAAGTAGTAATATAAATTTGTACATGTACAAATCTTGAGACAAAATACACTCGAGACTACTTAACATTCCTTAGATTTATTGGGAAGATTATCTGTAAACTTAGAAGGGACAAAATCAAAAACATGTGTTGCTGATTTTTCCCTCTATTTTCTCCCCTCATTTCTAATTGTTTAATAAATGGTGTCACCTTACTTCAGTTGATTAAAATAATTCAGCAAGATTGTTTTTATTTTCGCCTTTGATCCCTCTGTGTTTTTTTTAATTGTAGTCTCTGGTTTTTTTTATTTTAACTTTCACGACAACAAAATTATTCATCTTCATTCGTAGGACCAAAGATACTGGTAAAAGATTCAAGAAACAATGAAGCTGCATTTTTATTATTTCTTTTCCAGCCCGATGAAAATCTGTTGCTTGATGATATGTGCAAGAAATGTGTTTATTTTCAATTTTATGCCGTTTCCATCATGTTCCATATTTCTTTTTTCTCGGAACGAGGAAAAAAAATAGAATGAGGAAATACATAATGTTTAATATAAAATACAGCTCATTTACTATGAAATCTGAATAACGACTCTCATAAAATATGCCTTAATTAAATGATGGGAAAACCCGACAGATTAGATCGCTGACAATATTTGTAAAAGTAAAATCAGTGTTGCTGTTAAATAACATTAAAGCATTGGCATATGGAATGAGGGCAAGTAAAGTATGAAACAGGGGAGGATCCAGCCATTTTTGAAAGGAGGTTCCAGGGTTGAGTCCCTCTAACCCCTCCCCCCTCCCTACAAACTCTCAAGCAAAGATTGACACACACATATGGAAAGATCTAAGGTTGTGGTAAATATTATCTTTGTTTTACTTCCTTTTTTTCTTTTAAAACGTACCCCCAGTTCAAATAAAAGAATAAACACATTTCAAAAACTACTGTAGCCATAAAATTAAATAGATTTGCAGGATTTCCGAAGAGTACAAAGGATTTGTTTTAGAATTTGAAAAACGTTTTTGGGGTTGGGTGCGGGTGAGATTTAAAATAAAGAGTTTCATGTTAGTTTCTTCAAAAAATATAATCAAAACACGGTATATACATGTACATAGCCAACAAAGACTAAGATCGCGGGAATCTAAAATCAAATTAAATCATCAAGAAACAGATTCTAATCTAGTGGCTAAAGAAATAATTAAGATGCAGATCCCTTAATTGTTTCTTGAATTTTTAACCAGCATCTTGGGCCTTATGAATGAAGGTTAAGATTTTGTTGTCGTGAAATTTAAAATCAAAAACACCCAGGTAATCTTAATAGAGACACTTGCAAAATATTTGATTAGATCAAAGACGAAAATAAAAAAAAACTCGCTGCATTTTGTGACCAATTGAAGTAAGGTACACAACATTTATTTAACAAAATAGAAGAAAAATCAGATACACGTGTTTTTGATTTTGTTCCTTCTAAGTTTACAGATAATCTTCCCAATAAATCTAAGGAATGTTAAGTAGTCTCGAGTGTATTTTGTCTCAAGATTTGTACATGTACAAATTACTATTACTACTTCTTGTGTTTTGCCATTGATTCTACGTACATAATAAAGCTACTCTAACTTGTTTTTTGACGGCTCATATCGGCCATCGTACTGGGAACCACTCAGCGACAGACGCAACATCCAAAGATTAAATACCATGTACAAAATTCACAATGATTTAGTACCAGATTACCTATCTGAGATTATGCGATGTAATGCTTCTGCATATACAACAAGAAACTCACAAAATTATAGTATACCTGTATGTAAATTGCAAACTTACAAATCACCATTTGTACCAACTGTAATAAATGAGTGGAATTCCTTATCGATAAATACCAGAATTTAGAGCTCTTTGTCTGCTTTCAAAAGTAAAATTAAACAAAAAATAACAGAAGCTCTGCCTTATTTTAATTTTGGTAAAAGACGCAACAATATACTGCATACAAGGCTTCGGCACAATTGCGTGCTAAACGCTGATCTTTATAGATGTAATATAGTATCTAGTCCACTATGCTCCTGCGGTAAGGTAGAAGATACACATCATTATTTTTTTTTCTCTTGCCCTAACTACAACGAGGCCAGGAAAGAGTTTTTCGATAAGTTCTTGAGATTTAATAAAGTCCATATTGTTGAAATTCAGACTTTACTCTGGGGGGATACATCACTCAGTATTGCTGAAAATGAATATCTATTTTCTATTGTACATTCTTATATTCAGCATTCTGGTAGATTTAACTGATTGTACTCTTTTTTTAAATTATTTGTATAAACAATAATGTAGCAGTATATATGTCCACAATGAGAGTTATTTAATTTACTTGTAATCAATTTTGTACAAACTGTTGAACACTTCTAATTCATCCTGTTATAATATCTCATGTAGGGAGAGGGCGATTTAAGTTTTTAGAACTTGTGCCCTATCCCATTGTATATATTTAGTGCAATAAAATATGTTCAAACCAAAACAGAGAAAAATATTAATTAGAAGTAGTTTTTATGTGTGAAAGGAAGGGAAAACCTTCTTTACCTGGGCACCTAGCTACTCACAGATTTGTATTCTTTATCGATTTTTTAAACATCGATCCTTGTTCGTTATCTATACATTTTTTTTTTATTTTTTTTTCTATTAAGCGCGGCAAATAATCCTTGAAGTCGAAAAAAATAATATAATGATGACCATGTTACTTTTGACAAAAAAAATATATAACATAAAATTGTGTATGTTTATTTAAGTTATTGCTGTTGTTAATTCGATAGAATATATTAGAATAATGATATCAATGTAACTAAGTCTCAAAAAAAAAACACCAGTGTACTGTAGTTCAATTTAATTGTTTCATTGCGTGCACTTGTAAATTGAACAAAAACTCTTTGAAACAGATGCTCTCCTCATGAACATATCAAATGACAATGTATATATAGAAAACAACTTTTTAGTGTTATTTTTTTCTATTTTCACTGCTCACAAATCGAGATGAATGTTAGATGGGTACTTCTGTTTGCAGCTCTACCCATCTTCTTTGCTCCTCTTTCTGTAGCTAAAACCTGTCAGTCATATTCAGAGGGTAGCTGTGGGAGAACTGATTGCAGAACAGGTAAGTTTAATATTTTTACTCGTTGGTTATCGTGTTTAATTATAAAACAAGATTATTGAATAACTATTAGAAAAAAGCCAGTTTTCCTTTATTTAATAAAATTGTCAATGAAAATCATTATGATAGTTTAAATTATGGGGTTTTTTCATTGTGATTACGTGTACCAAATACCCCAGGGTACCTATTCCCAATACAACCTTATATATTATGTTATATAGTAAAGAAGCATCATAACATAATATAACAGGAAAACATACATTTATAAAATTAAATCTGTAGGCACCGTTCATTTACTTGATGTTGCTCTTAACGGAATAAAATTCTTTTTTAAAATAGCATCAAAATGTCTTACCGAAAAAAATACACGCTAAAACAAATCTGCACAAATGAAATGAATCGAGGTGCTGTAAAATTGGTCAAACCAAATACATGTATCTATGAAATAAGTATTATATGTTCTATATGTGAGATATTCTCTGCATATTTGAATAGACTTTTTACATGTTCCCTTAGAGAAAGAGAAGTCCACTGTGGCCTTTTACTCATTCATCTCGAAGAACTTTGCACTCCCGCGTGCTGGCAGGACGTTTGTCTATGACGTAGTGGTAACTAACAACGGGAATGGGTACAGCAAGAAAACAGGGGTTTTTACTGCCCCGCAGTCCGGATTGTATGTATTTTCCTGGACGCTTGTTGCTGCCGGGCAACATGTTGCGGGAACCAAGGGTGCCTTGGGGGAGATAGGGACTCATATACTACAGAATGATGTAGTAAGGGGTACTCTTCATGCTGATACTGAAAAATCTGGAGATGATGGAACATCAACAGGATTTGTTATACTGAACCTGGAAAAGGACGACGCCGTCAAAATATCAAGTGCCTGGAACGGACAAGGGTCTGCTTATAGCAATGAACAGTTTGGAAGATGGTCATTCTCTGGTTTTAAAATTGCATAATATTGTAGTTTTACTGAACAAAACATTATCCAATAAAAATTTGAATCACTGTGTTTTATGAGTAATGTCTGGAAAATTCATTACTGAATGCCAACTGTGTTTTAGAGTTCCACGCAAAAGGCAACAGTTAATTGTATGAGTAACATTACAAATATTTAAAGTACATGTATTACTAGTAACTATTACTTTAGAACATTTCATAATCTTGGATTTATGTATTCTGCTTACATAAATTTGTAATAAAAATTTGTCGAACCTCATATTTTGATAACACATAATAATTAGGTTTTCACTTGCTATGATGATAATCACACATATCAATAAATTGGTAACGGAAACTGCTTTATAAATTAAAGTAAAGAAGAGATCTAGCTAGGCCTACATGTATATGCCTGGTTATCCCAGTATATCCTTCCATCCAACTGCCACACAATCTTCTTTGTAAAAATCTTCTTACATTTTATGCAGCAGCCAAACATGACTGATAGTTTCCTCAGACCTGTAGGTAATATTAATGACCGTCTTCTCATCATAGGGAATTGATGTTGAATTGATAAACGTTTATTTATTTATTGCCACAAAGGTTTAGTTTTCGGAACATTTTATGCAATATAGCCATATCATCTCTTTATGACAGATGATGTAATTGCGCCCCGTTATAAGCAGATCTATTTTTGTATTCATATGAAGCAAAATTTGTCCAAAATCTTATGCGTGAAAAGAAGAAAACACTTGCTGTGGCCTTCAAGTCGACATTCAGTCGAATAACATGATTTACAATGGTAATTTCCATTCTTATGCCCATACGATATATCCTGGTGAACTTAAGATAAAAGATACGATCGAGTCTAACACATCTGTTTCATAGTTGGATATTTTACTTGAAAAAGACGTTAATTGTAATCTAACAACCAAGCTCTATGATAAACGTGATGACTTTAATTTTTCTACCGTCAACTTCCCTTACTTATGCAGCAATATACCTTTACATGTATTTTTTATTGTTTTATGGACGTTTGATCTTGAATACCGTTAGTTATCTCCATATGTTTCATTACAGTTCTTTTACTCTTCCGAAGTAAATGTAAGTAAATGTTGATATCTGGATCATTAAACCTGAAGGTAAATTTCGAGAAGTGAAAGGTCAAGTGCCTGATATGCCTATCAATCTCGTGCAACTGTCTTAAAGTTTATGTTTGACGTCAATGGGCGGGGATTATTGATGTTTAAGGAATCACTATGTAGTTGAAAACATGGGATCATTTTTGCATTATTGGAGAACGTTTCCAGCTACGTTTTTGCCCTGGCATACCAAACGAACTAGACAGTAATTTCTTGAATGATTATTCAACAGGAAGGCTTACTGGACCAAAAGCGGGTGTTTTTCTACAAAAACCTGGTTCCCCGCACTCTTTTTAAACAACAGCCACATATTTAATCCTTTTTACCATAAAAACCCTCTATTAAAAATCCAAATACAGGAGTTGGTGTTTTTAGAATACATACTTTTCCAAAAGCAATATAAAATTTTAGAGCATCAATATGTTGTCCTTTTTGTTTTAGTCTAACCTAGCATCACAAAAAAAAAATCTTTCCTTTTTTTAAACTCTGATCAGTCACAAAGTCCATCCAAATAAATAATTATAACAATCCAAATTCTTCCCAAGAACAATATATTTGTAATTTAACTCAAAAAAAGACAACTAAAGATATCTATAACAAAAAAAAAATATTTATTTAAAACATCACATTCTATTACAGATATTGTAGTGATATCTGAAATAATATACATCACCTACAATGGGATTACAAGAAATGCTTTTTATCATATTTTCACTTAGATTAATATTTAATTTGTATGCTTGGAATCTTCTTGAGATTACTATATATAAAGTAAAGGAAGGTACATGTAGTAGTATAGATGTACCTTGAAGCAATATTCAAAAGCTTTAAGACTTAGTATGATTGTTTAAAATATTGAAATCAAATAAGCAACTTGAACTTGGGATTGATTTCACAATTGATAAATTAATTGTTAAAAATGATTTTCTTTTCATGTGGTCTGAAAATGTGACTTAACCTCAACTGATTTCAGACCTTTGCTTTCATTCAGTGAAATTACATTTTAAAAAATTGTTTTTAACATAAATTTACTAAGAGACACAATAAATATTGATGGGTCATTCCACTGGTATACAGTACAGCTTTTATCTATAACAACTAAATCATACAATGGGATATCATGTGGGCATTAACTTCTCATTTCGAGCAAGCATTCAGTCTTACAAAACACAACCAATTAATGAATACATGTACAAATGTACAATAAAAATATGTACATTCACATCACTTCATAATGAATTATCATTTTTAACAGATCTTGATTAAAATAACATTTTCACAATAATACAGTTTTCTTTCACAAATACTACCATGACATTCATAATTCTCTCTAATAAACAAATTTAATGCAAACATATTTATGATACTATAAAATCAAGAAAAAATACATAGCATAATGTTTTCATCACTGTCAATATCATAGAAATGTTTAAATATGATCACTGTTTGAATTGGTTTACGAGTCTACAAAGTGAATTAAATGGATGCCTTTGACAATTCAGATTTATACATTTTCTCAGTAAGTATTGCACAAAATAAAAACAGAAACTTTGCAGAATTAATATTTTACTTTGACAGAGCTACCACAGACTTTAAAGCAAATATATTACAAACATTAACAAAGGTTTTAAAATTTATTTAAAATGTCATGTACATTACTTATACCCCGGATAGCCCTGGGCGGGTTTGGGGTAACTACCGTATCCTCCCGGCCCTCCCCCTCTGGAGAAGGGGTTAGGCTGACCCCCGGGGGTGGGTCCAGCACCACTGGGTGGGGCACCTCCTGGTTGTGGCTGACCGGCGTATCCTCCCTGATACATTCCCTGGACAAACAATCAGTCATTTTTATTAAGGAAGTTTTATTATTACAGTATAGTCATGTTAATTATTATAGTTAGTTTCTTTTTATTTTACCAAATCATCATTACACATTTTTGAAGAATATATTTCTTGACTCCAGTCACAAGTGCAAACTTCTATTTTTTTACAATATGAAGCGAACTAAAATGAATACATACTACAGGTTCATTGTATGATAATACAGAAAGCCGGTTAAAAACAAAAACACTTGGCATGGATTATCCATACACAAGGTATAAACTCTATATTACCTGTTGTTGTTGATTCCACTGTGCTGATGATGATGTTGGAGGCATTTGACCTTGACCAGGCTGAGGCATGCCTTGTCCTCCATACTGTCCGTAACCATAGCTACCAGCACCTTGTTGTGGGGGGAACCCTGGCTGTCCGGGGGGTACCCCCTGTGATTGTGGGGGTCCTTGAGACAGGCCCTGCTGTTGGCCTTGAGGCATACCTGGCTGGCCTTGAGGCATTCCTGGTTGGCCTTGAGGCATGCCTTGACCTGGTGCCATGCCCTGTGAGGGCTGGCCAGGTGACATTCCGTGAGTCATAGGGCTGGGTTGTCTGTCAGGTTGGGAGGTGGCAGGGCTCTGAAAGGTTCTCTGCTGTGGACCAGATTGTGATGGGGGAGCAGGTTGTTGGGGTCCACCAGGGAAGCCTGAGTTAACAGAAAGGCTCAATGAATATTTCAAATGTGCAAGTATATAAACCCCATGGATCTCTTTAAAGTAGGTTTCTTAGAAAATAAATTTCAAAACTTGCTTTTTTCCTTCATGTAAGATATTTGTTACATGTTCATGTATATACAGACTAGGTACTGGGAAATAAACCATACAGCTACTGTAATTAAAAAGAGGGGGATTCAGACCTTAAAAGAGGTAGAATTGTGCATGGTGTTTTACACTTCCAAGTTTTAGATAGTACATGTATGTACAGTATGTAGATATTGCCTCAGAAGACTAGTACTCACTACTGCAGTATATGAAATAAAATTTCAAGTGTTATTAAGTGCAAGAAAACACCATCTACATAAATTATTTAGATAGATATTTTTCATGCTCATAAATAACAAGTATTGGGTCAGTGGCTGTGTTAACCTTTTGAAGATGATGTAGCCTGAATTATCAATTGTCAGTATTCATTTGTCAAATAAAGCAAAAGATCTAAATTTTTTTTTGTATCTCGTTACAAAAATTTGGATTTCCCGGGACAATGCAAGCAAAAGAAAAAATGCAAAAAAGTATTAAATGAATCCTGATTCCCTTTTTCACTTCGATAAAAGAAGTCAAACATGTGCACCAGTCATTGTCAGAAAAGTATGCTTAAAAATTTAAATTCAGGTTAACTTCAGTATGAAAAAGCGTTTTTATGTTCCCATGCAGTTCAAATCATGCGAGATCTCCAACGAGATTTTATGACTGAGTGGCTTCATAAATGGTTACCCAATCCAACTAAAACAGATTTAAATTTGCAGAAAAAGCAGTTATCTTTTTTTAAAGCCATACTGGGTGGGAGATATAGTTAAAAAGTGGTAGACATCTACCTAATGCATTAAACTTAACATGTATTTCATCTCATATTTTTAAGTTGGTTTAAAAGAGGTTTAATTTGAACTTGCATATAGACAGCAGCACTATCTTATTTATTAAACTTTTTACGCACTGATACAATAGAATTACTTACTTATGGTACAATTCTCATTGTCTGTTCAAAATCAATTTTAAAATAATTTATTTCTATCCATTACTATTTTGAATTATTTGACACCAAAGAAATAACAAACAATTACACATGAGATAGTTTTCGACTGGCCAGAATTTAGCAATATTTTCTTCCCGTTGGCCGCAATATTGGAGGTTGACTTAGTGATTTTTCCTCTTTGTCTTAATACCAAGTTTAAGAGAATGTAGCAGACATATATTTGGTGGAAAATCTTTCTTAAATATTTTTTTTAAATAAAGGAGGCTTCCAAACATTTATATACTGCAGAAAAAATAATGATTCCTAATTCAAAATAGCAAATATAAAAATTTAAAATTGGTTGAAAAATGACTTCAAGGAATATCATCAATATGAGCATTTGGACCTCCAATATGGCAACCAACGGGAAATACTCTGCTAAATTTTGGCCAGTGGAAAACTATTTATGCATACAATTTCAGTCAAATGAAATAATTGAAAGACACAGGATTGACTCCACCTGGATTAGAGTACTATACCTGGGGCCTGCTGGCCATAACCTGGTTGCTGCCCCTGATAACCTGTGGGTTGCTGAGGTTGCTGGCTATAGTTTGGTTGACCGGGGTGTTGCTGTGGGGTGACCACGCGGGGCTGGCTCTGAACTGGCTGGGGGGACACAAAAGCTGAGGGGTGGGAGACGGGGGTGGCAGGGGAAGGGGAGGGCTGGATATTGTGTTTATTGGCTGAGCCTATACTGGAGATACTGTCAGGGGTGCCAGATCTCTCCTGTCCTACATTAAGAAAAAACAAACTTTGAATTACTAAATCAGCAATAAATGTATTTAAGAACACAAATTTTTATATATATTCACCTAGAATGTCCTTGGAACAATAAGTAAATGCAAGCTTGACCATGCATTTTGATTATTACATACATTTTCTGCACACATAACATTCATTTACATGTAGAGTTTTAAACTTTAGTTATCAATTTATGAATGAAAAAGTAAATTAAGGTACCTAACCATATTTAATTGTCAGATTAATTATCACCTCAAAATAATCTGTCCTTTTACTAGGAGAATGCTGAGACAGTTGAATTATTTTCACTGATCTTACCACTCATTCCAAATGAGGACATGACTTTACTGGGGTTGTTTTCCTCCACTGACTTCTGACTGGAGTAGGGATCAAACTCCTTACTGTGGGACACATCTCGGGGCTGACTAGAGGTGGGATGCTCTACCCGACGATTGCTCTCCGACACAATCATCGGTTCATCTAAAGAGAGGAAATCATCAAGTTACAGTAACATGGCTTTTATAAAACTGAAATGTGCTATAACCATTCCTCTAAGTTCAATTTAATTTATATCAAAACCTTACCTATTCCTTTTTTAAACCCATACATAATGCTTTAATATTTTCCTGATACTGTGTAAGGCTATTTTAAAAGGCTACATGTAATACATCAAGGATTTTAAAAAATCCTCCCTGTTCTCCCTCATCAACTGTCTTTTTCAAAAATGAACTGAATTTCTAATTTAAATCTCTTTTAAAAATTTCTCTTTTAAATTTCTTTTTAAAGGAATGCAGAATTTATTTATAAGATAACTGCCCAGTTATCTACCTTTAGCAGCAGGTGGCCTTTTGCTGTCTACTGAGCTGGTGATTTCCTGATCCCCTATCTCCAGCTGGTCTAGGAGCTGTGTCACTCTGTCTCGTATCTGTCGGAGTTCCCTCCTCACAGTAGACAGCTGGGGGGTAGTTCCTGAGGAGACGGGACTGTGTCCATTTACTGCAACAAAAACAGATATTGCATTTACCTTTTTGTCATGAGTTTGTGAATCTTTCATTTCTTTTAAATTTTAATATTTTTCTTAATTACAGTGACTACAAATTGATGAACATTTCTGATGCTTACCAAATAAGGTAATTTTAAGAATTCTGCTGCACTGTATGGCAAAGGACAGATCAGAGTCATCAAATATGGTCACCAGATCTTGATCTGCAGACAAACAAAGGAAAATTGATTTCTAGACGAAACAGTATTGTAAATCAGCAAAAACTTGATAAGTGGTCACAAACAACATATGAGAAGATATAGTTATTCCCTAACTAAGATACTGTACCTTCATCTTTATATTTGATTAAAATGTCATCGTCATTGTTAAGTTTTCCCCTGAAGACTCTCTGCATCATCAGCACTAACTCGTCGTAGGTAATGTCTTCATTGTGTATCGGGATTCTTCTGATGTCATCCCCCAGCTGGACTTTTATTATTAACTTCCCACTCAAGTCCATTCTGATTTCTGTCTGCATAAAAGCACATATGAAAAACATAAATCTTAAACTAAATTAAAGTTAAAAAAAGGAACAGGTCCATAGGTAGCTTAGACAGGGTTTGACACTAACGGTAGCCCGCTGGCCCGGGACAACTGAATATTGAGGTCGGGCTACTAAACATGCCTTTTAACTTGCCCTGTAGGCCTACTGTAAATTTTATCAAACACCCACTCAGAGCAACAGATATAATTATAATTTACACACAATATATAGTATTTTTTATGTACCTGATAATTCTTTAATTTCATTTTCAAACATATGTTTTATCATCATGATTATTATTTTTGTAAGTCAAAATGTAAACTTTAAAGGTGATTCTAAATATCCTAAATGATTATAAATGTGGAATTTTTCGAACAGAAAAATGTCTTATCAATCATAGAAAGACATATAATTTTTACCCAAAATACAGCCAGAATGCAGGATTTGGCATTTCTATTTTCAAAGTTTCCCGAGGGGGGGTGGGGGGGGGGCGTCCCTTCACCAGCCCCATCCCGCACCTACCCCCCTCATCGCTTCACGACTCGGCCACCAGCCATCGGCTGCTGGACAAATAATACATGAAAAGGGCTAGTAGAAATTACTAATGGCTAGCCCTGCTGACAACTATGATTTTAAAGTTAGTGTCGATCCCTGTTAGAGTCAAATGTGGCGTATTTCTGATAAGTTCAGAGTTCAGACTAACTGAAATTAAAAAAGATGATTAGATCTTTCTATTTGTTTTGTTCCTGTAAATTACACAATTTTAATTAATCACCTTTCATAGATATCAGAGATTTTAAACAATAACCAATTTATTTCTGACTAAGATTTGAATATCAGACACAGATTTAAGTCAATTTATCCATAGAAATGTGTGCATACTGTAAATCACCTTTTATTCGCAAGAACTTTATTTTCGCGTAATTACGCGAGACAGTGTGCTCGCGAATATTTAATTCTCGCGTATAATAGTATTCCTTAAGATAATATAGAGCATTAACCACAAATCGCGAAAATTGTGTCTCGCTAATCAAGAGTCAATGGCTATCTCGCGAAAATAAGGTGTCACGAAAATTTAGTGATCTACAGTATTTAAGATCAAAATCGGTGGAAATTTAAATTTGAATGTAAATAACAAATATTATGTAAATCCACTCTTAGTTTCTTATTTTTATTTTTTTTAGCTCAGGTACGCCATATATAACTTTACGATTGACCTATGTAACATGAATCCTATTTTTGTATTCATGTAGTCATATAATTTAAAAAACGTGATGAATCGTAAAAATTAATGCGCTAAAATCATTATGGTTGAAGTATGTCTTTTAGAAAAAAAAAACTGGTATAGGATTCCTTCAACCAAGATGAAGTAAGTTTTTAATGCATACTGTCTTCCGTGTATTTTTAGAAATTTATACACTGTTAATGTTATCAAATACACATTCTTCAGGGAAGTTTAAACATACACAATATGGTTGTGTTTTCCCTGCAAGAACCTCAATCCCTAGACTGTTACAATTGATCTTAAACCTTTTTCTTTCAAAAAAAGGGGAAACACTACAGTTACTGTCTTGAAAAATAGGTGATACTATGAGACCCGTGCGAATGGTAAAAAAGAGGATTGCCAAACCCACTATCAGGTTTTGCCCAAAAGCCCAGATATAGCTTATATTCTGAGACAGTTATCATGAATTTAGCTTACCCTGCAATATAATTTTTTATTTGACCTCTAAAATGAGCTTTTTACAACAAATAAATGCACAATTCTGCAGTTAAAACTATGTCGCCATGGCATAAACAATATACACTTATTTAATGACTACGAGGTAAACAGTCAAACTTTTGTCCCGAGGTAGTGGGGAAGACCAGGGCTCGACATTAACTTTTTTTCCTACTTGTCCATTCGGACAAGTGACCAAGATATTTCCTTGTCCAAACTTCAACTTCACTTGTCCAAAAAATTTTCAATTGATATTTTGAAATCAATATTACTAAAATTAAAAAATTAAACATGCTTAATTAATTAGTGTTGTTATGGATAAATAAGACAAACAACTTATAAAACAAAATTTTATCTAGAATTCCTGTCCTGACAACAATATAAATGTTTGCAAGTGAATCTGTAATATCAATCAAATATATTCCAAACCCGCAAATGTCGTAAGAACCACGCCATGCAATAGTATTGCTGCAATTAGTGAACATCGATCCCGATCAAGTGTGAGCTTAAATAGTGATTGATATCGGGATCGAAATTCGGCTTATATGTAATGTTTCCTTTTTTATTCGATAAACTTAATTCAATCGTTGTTTTTTTTTTTAATATTATTATTATTTGAAGAATTCGTTACATTAAAAACAAGAAACATATATTGACGCAAGCGTCAAAAATCGGCCGCAAACCAATTAATTTTTCCTATGAAGCAACTTAAGACTGAATTGGTGATCTGTTTTAAAAATATCTTATATTTATCTGTTAATATATATCCTCGTGACATTAAACGCTTGTGCTCGACATTGCATGATTTTCTTAATTATAATGCATGTTCAGTATTACATGTATAAGCAAAGTACCCCTGGACCTCTGCGTCAACAAACCGTTGGCCTGTATAATTAGGAGGCATTTACGTACATTAAAAGTTTAAAACTAAAGTTTAATGTAATCTACAACTAGATATGCAGTGTTTTTTAATTTAATAAAACGCAACAAATATGTGGGGCTTCTTGCTCTCTTTTAGAGGAAAAAACTGAACTCCCTCAAGATCCGCCACTACATTTTTTCTCTTTCAATTTCTTTGAGTTGCAGCGGGAAAATTCTTGGCACATTATAAAACGTGCATTATCCTCATATGCTAGGGACCAAATCTTGTAATATTCTACAGCCTGCTAGGTCTTTTGATGAATTAACATTTAACCATATTTTTGAACATGTTTATATTGTATATGTGTACACGTCATTTTAAAATAAATACTTACAACAAATCCTGTTTAAATTGAGAAAGTAAAATTGTGCAACATTCATATCGCGGTCTTTGCTTTAGACTATGCCCAACACATGTCCTAATTTTCTCCGCACCTCAAACATGTCAAAGTTTCTCAATCAGGATTGGATGAAATATTTACCTCATTCTTTATAAAAAAAATAATTTTATTTTTATTGTGCGTTCATGTTAAAGATTTAGACGCTCATTTTAATATACGATTATATTAATGTTAAATATTTATTTATTTAAATTGTTTTAACTCCGCAGAAACGCACAGCGACTTCAAACTTTCATATCATATAACCGACCGCCTCCTGGCGGCCGGTAATCACTTGTCCAATCGGACAAGTGCCCAGCAATATTCACTTGTCCGTAATTTTTTTTCATTGGTACCGGACAAGCGGACAAGTGTTAATGTCGAGCCCTGAAGACCTGGGAAACTGTTGCCCGAGGCCAAATTTATTATTTATTTATTACCTAACCTACTATATAATTAACTAAATTGGAATAAAAACAAACAAACAATCAATAAAGAGTTTTAACAACTATTTATTCACATACTCGTCTATTAATTAGCTGAACACATAATATAAAGATTAAATTAATATTAAATAATTTAAATTAATCCTTATTAAACTGATTTATTGATAGTTTGTGTATTTTATTCCAATTTAGTTAATTATGTAGCAGGTAAATAGTGATGAGAGTGTCATGATCATCAAAATGCTTGAATATCACGATGACGCTTTAAACAGTCAACAGTTCAATCTGTGGCCCGGTCAACAGTTCGACTGTTTCATGATCAGGCAAAAACATAAAATAAATCGTAAAACAGTTCAAAATGCCTAATTACAATTTATATAGTAGGTTAGGTAATAATACAATATATTGAATATAATCATATTTATGATGTCACAATGCTCACACAAGGCTATATTTCAGCATTTATTGAATAAATAAGGCTTTGGTTTATTAGGTTACCTTTTTTGGTCAATCTTAGCTTAACATTCTTATCATTTAGAGGTAAGATTTTTCACAATGGTGGTATACATGGTAGAAAGAGTCTCAACTAAAAAAAAACACTGATATTAATTTATTTCCTCACATACATTTCTTTACAATTACAAATCCTTAAATACAAGATCATGTAGCTAAATTAAATGACATTCTTTATCAAGAGAGAAACTATAAATTACATAGTATTTGATATCAAACAAACAAATTTCGTAATATTCTTTCGAGGAAATTCGAAGACGCCTCTAATGTATGCAATGTAAAAGCTTGGTTTCAGTAGAGTTTCTTAAAAAATTGAGCCGGTGTCTTAATAGCGAGCGCAGCGAGCGTCGCGAAGCGACGCTCGCGAAGCGAGCTCAATAGACTAACGTGTAAGAACAGAGGAAATTCGGATTGAAATCTGTACATACGTCAGACAAATTTCTCTGTGCAACATTCCCAGAATTCCTGCACTACCCAATGTCCTTTGCGCGAATATTGCCGAATAAATAAATAAATAATAACGTAAAGCATATATCAGACTTTCAGTTTGTAGAAATCTTTCAAAGAAACAAGAAATAACTCTGCAATGTTTTCCGACAAAAATTGCACTAGTTCTATAGTTTCAAACAGACGCTCGGCTGTCTCCGTAAGCTCCGACGAGCTTTGTGACGTCGTATGACGTCACAGCTAGTCGAGATATCTCGTGCGGCTTGACGTTCGAAGTGGCTGATCTCAAGTGTTTTTGATGGTACAACTGCGCTCGCCCCAACGGTCACACCGTAAAACATATTAATTCAATATGTGAAATATCGAAATCTACAATACAGTTCACCTATTTTCATTTTCTCACCTCCTTCTGGCGATTTACGTCGAGGATTTGTCTGAGTCAATCTTCTGACTGTCAGATGTGGCGATTTGTCGCTTACATCATCCGGAAGCTGTTTTTAGAGAGGGCCGCTTAAAACACACAAAATCCTTTTAAAAATAAATCAGTTTCTGCTTTTTTGTCATTTTTTATAAGGTGACGATTTTATTTATCATTCTGAGATTTTTTAAAAATTTATGATCAGTCAATTACGTTGAAAAACTAATGACAATTATAGTTAGATCAGGGCGCGGATCCAACACTGGCCTGATTGGGGGCATGTTCCGCAATCTGAAAAATGTGCATAACTTATAATTTATAACCCATCGCTTTGCTTATACTATAGAAATTCATTTACAGATCAATCAGGTTTTAAAACTTTTGAAAACACAGCTCTTTCTATTATCATTTATATAAATTATGGTCTGCTTTTATTTTGGCCTTAAAAAAAAAATGGGGGGGGGGGGGGGGGGGAGGAGGGGGGCTTTTCTCCCCCAACTCTGTTTATTGGTCTGTTTTCGCTTTTATATTCTGTATATCCAGGGTCCTATATACTAAGTCCCTGGTATATCTTAGTCCGAAATATCTTACGTTTTCCAGGGTTTTTTTTTTTTTAAGTTTTAAGTTTTCTTCTTGCTGTGGTTAAAACAAAGGAATTTACACTATAATATGCAAACTGTATTAAAAATTTTAATATCATTCATTTTAACCCATCCTCCCAATTTAATGCGTAGAAAACTTTAATTTCATTTTTTTTCTGAACATTTTTTAGTGATCTAAATAAACGGCATAGCAAAGCACGAAATCCATTATGACGTCATCAACGTGAAATGCACGGGAAAAGGGTGCTGAACCAACATGGACTGAAGAAATGCCAGAAATCTTCAGAAAAAATGCTTGCTTGTGAATGGCAACTCCAGACGAACATCACTACTCTCATGCAGAGGAAGGGGGCAGGAACTCCCAAGTGTTGCCATTACGGGTGTTTGAAAAAGATAGCAAATTGTCATGGACTGTTTGTGCCGTCGTCGTTATGGTACAAATGCTCATTCCAGGTCTCCTGTTCGTTTTTGGAGTATTTTTCATAGCGTTCATACGGGAATATAATACCTCCAGAGCTAATGTAGGTTTGTATCACTTTTTTTCTTATCGAATATTAAAAAATAAGTTTAAGAAGATTATATGATAAATAAAATTAAATATAAATTTGTTAATTGGTGGAAGTAAGCCCATGTCTATAAATTCGTTTACCGCCAGCATATGCATATTTCGAAAACTAAACTGTGACTTCGATTTCAGTTTATAGAAACACTACCCCCCCCCCCTTTCTCCTCTAGTATATGTCAATTAAACCCCCACCCCCACCCCTTCTCCTCTAGTATGTCAATTTATCATCTCTCGTAACATGAAAGAACCATGTTTTGAGTAGCCTTCTGAAAAACTGCGTCAATTACGTCATAAATCTAGTAACGTTGTTACGTTGTCAAAGAGGGAACGTCAAAACTTCGCGCTAAAATACAGCAACTTTTTTGAAAATGGCGAAAGGGGACAAAGGTCTTTTATCTGACAATGACGATCAGGAATTAGAAAATATGGAAGCTACATGTACGACTCCAGAATTTAGAAAGGACAGCTGGCAGTCCTTTTTGATTTGTTTTGCTCTGTTGTTAAATAGAGCTTTTATAGTCGGAGTTCTTCATTCATGGGGATTCTTTCTCGTCGCTTTCGTCAAAGACATAAAATCATCAACAGAAACTGCTGGTAAGAAATTTTTCATACTTTCATATGAAGAAAGGATAGAAAGCACTTTACCACTACCACTATTAACTATAAAAGAGAAGGACGCAGTGATATAATAAATAGGCCAAGATGTAATTTTAAGAGAAGTGGGAGTTGGGGGGGGGGGGTTAACGAAAATATCCTTACAGGCAAAAAATTAATTTGTCATTTAACAATCGAAAGAACTTCAACGCGAGAGCTTCGATTTATTTTGTACCGGATATACTGGCCATTGTTGTCCTTGAGCCCTTTGTATATTTGTCCTTGACATATTTTTTTTTTAAGTTGACCATTATCGTCTATAGTCAGTAAAATATCAAAATAATAGGCTTGTGAATTTTTTTTGTAGGTTTGAATTTTTTTAGAGTTAAACGATGAACTTAATTGAAATAAAAGATACCACCACAGAGTCTGACACATCTGTTTCATATTTGGATCAACGGCAAAGCTTTATGATAAACGTGATGCGTGATGACTTTAACTTTTCTATCGTCAACTTCCCTTACTTATGCAGCAATATACCCAGGTACCTTTGTAACCTGCATACGGAGTTTATATATCTCTCAGTTGATTCGATACGGAAGAGCAATTTCTAAAACGTGGTAACTTATTGACAAACAAGTTGATGAAGCAAGAATATCAACAGCTAGTCTCATTTATATTCATAATTTCCTTAGCTCTATGGTCGATACTATGACCTTGTCAACAAAAACAATTTATCAATAAGTCAAATGCTGATTGACTTTTTTCATACTAATTGTTAGGCCATTACCTACACATTGAGTTGTCCACAGTTTTTTTTCGTTGTTTCCCGATCAAGACAAGGAGCACATGCACGACAGATGTGACTGGTCGGCAGGGGATGCTCACTCATCCATGGCACCTGATCCCATTTCTGATGTTTTAGAGGTCCGTGTTTGCTCCGCACCTGTTTTGTAGAGTTTGATGGACTTTTGAGCACGAATGCTGTTCATTATCTCCACGTATTTTATTGATAAAACATCGTCAATAAATCTTGAGTGTCGAATTGAAGGTCATGCATAGCAAGTGTTGTCCTCTTCCTGTGTAGAAGTTCCTTCATGTAGGAATATAAAAACTATTCAGTTAATAAAGGAGCACAATAATTACCCATTGGAATTCCGGCGCATTTGTTGGTTTGAGTCTCCAATGACTACATGTTGTCAACGAGAAAGCCCCAATGTCAAATCCACGCAGGGTACTTGTGTGTACAGGGTTGTTAACGAAGTAAATAAATGTCAAATTTGCTGAAAGGAATGCGACAGTTCAGATTTGTAAATAAACTACTTAAGTTCCTCCCTTATTCTCGACATTTTTTTTTTACACTGAGTGATTTTCTTGATATCCTAATTGATTCCCTTGCAGCATGGATTGGTTCCGTAGCCTATGGATTGTCCATGACCTTTGGACCAGTTGCCAGTATCCTAGTGAATCGTTTTGGACACCGTGTAGTGATGATTGCGGGGGGACTACTCTGCGCCGTCGCCGTCTTCCTTTCTTCCTTTGTGTCCCATCTAAACCAAATGTTCGGCTCTTTCTCGGTCCTGTATGGGATCGGCACTTGCATGTCGGTCAGTCCCACCATGACCATTGCTCCAAAGTACTTCGATAAACACATGACGCTTGCTGTGGGTCTTATGACTGCTGGAAGCAGTATCGGTACCTTGATCATGGCGCCAGTTTCCCAGACCCTTATTGATGCCATTGGGTGGAGAAACACTTTCCGCTGTTTCCCTGGGACTTGCCTTTTCAGTGCCATCTGCTGCTGTCTAGTTAGGCCACTCCCGTCGTCTGAGCAGGAGACGCCATTGGAGACCATAAAAAAATCTCCTGCCAGGAAACTGATGCAGGAACTGAAACTCTGGAAGAACCGAGTGTTCGTCGTGTGGACTTGTGCTGTTACGTGTGTTATGTTTGGCTACTATATCCCCTATGTTCATTTAGTGAGTATTTCATGTCATATTACCAAAATTTCTGCATGAAGAATTAAAAATGTTTACTAAAGTAAAACAATGCGGAGAATGAACCTTTTTTTTTTTTTTACTTCAACGATATCTTTAATTTGTTCAGGTTTCTTACGCACAAGACATAGGCATCCCTCCAGAGAAAGGCTCAATGCTAATTATGGTTTTGGGAATCACCACAGCCATCGGTCGTGTCATGTTTGGTAAAATAGTGGGTCTGGGCGTCTTAAACAGGCTTCACATGCACCAACTGTCAATGGTGGTGACCGGAACAGCTGTAATGATGCTCCCGATGATCCGCTCCTTTATCGGAATCATCTTTTACGTAGTTGTCGTTGGTTTAGTGGACGGATGTTACGTCGTCCTCCTTCCTGTACTGACGGTATCCCTGATGGCAGGAGAGAATTCGGTGACTGCCTGGGGGTTTCTGATTGGCACCAGCTCCGTAACATTCACCCTAGGTCCACCAGTTGCTGGTATGTTAGCGATAGCAACTGAAGAAAGAAAGTTTTGAAAGTCTAATAATTATATTTCATAAACACACGAAAAGAATATGAACGTTTAGACTCAATATTTTGTTTTATATGCATAACAGGTGCCCTGTTCGATGCCTTGGGGTCCTATAATGTAGCTTTCCACTGCGCTGGAATTCCCGTCATCAGTGGCGCAATAATCTTGTTCTTCATTCCATGGGCACAGCGGACGTCACGCACAGAAAACGCCATGGTTGTGGTCAGTGACATGGAATGCTCTGACCAGGAACAATACGACTTCGCAGATGACCTGATAGATGAGGCAAGAAATGTACAAGAGAGGAGGTCCAAGTCTGCTGGAAAGGATGGCATTGACATTGATCAGATACAACTTCATTTTCCCGCCAGCGGGAAATCTCGCAGCAGACGATTTCGTGACCAAGGAACTTCTACATTACCAGACAACATCCAGTATGTCCCACAAGATCTTACTGAGGCTATTACCATGCTACAGGAGAATGCTCGCCTGATATCTGAAATGCTGTCAAGCGGTAATCCGCAATCAAAAGCTGAAGCAGCGCAGAATGAGAGATGGAGCGCAAAATCTCGCAGTGAAATGGTTCAGGTTAGTTGAATTTGTATTTGACTGAGCTTTTGATTCCACTTTATTTTAGACACATTGTGTTTTTTACAAATTAAAAAAAATGTTTATTCAGCCTACAGCTATGGACATTCAGCCACAGAAGATGATCAGCATCATGTCAATTCCTGGTGGACTGACGATCAGCCATTGGGAGCCAAGAGCACCTAACACCTCAGATTCCATAAGTAACCCACCATCCATGTTCAGCTCTCAAAGTTATCTACAGAACGCCCAGTCCTTCCATTCCAGAAATCTATCAGATTACATAGTTTCACCAGGGGCTCAGGGACACAGTCCATTACATCAAAATGCAGGGATTTTCCCATCTCCAAAAGATATGCCTATGGGACAACAAGCAACAAGTCCATTACAACAGGACATTGGGATTATAACATCACCAAAGGAAAGAGCTTTTGGATCACTGACACACAGCCAAATGCAACAGAACATTATAAAATCACCACAAGAAAGGAATGATGCCCCTTGTATAAATATACCAAATATATCTTCTCAACAGAACACAAGAGCTTTGGCAGATCAATCTAACATCAGTAAAATTCCAGTGGATACATCCAAGATACATTCAGACCAAAGGGATTCAGCCACAGCATTCAGCAAGAAAGTGATGTCCCCAAAATCACCCCCACAGATGCTAAGCCCCCAAGAACCCTCCACATCTGGCCTTTCCCCCAGAGCAGGAGTTAGGTCCCCTGTGTTATGTGCAATACCAGAAGTAACAATAGGACAGCCAATTAACAAACCAAAGGCTGAAGTAAGAACAGATGACCTAACAGCTGACGACACGGACAGATGGATAGATAATTCACCCAATGATCCGGAATTATTTCTGAAGCAGCATTCTGGAGAAAGAATATCAATACATTCCGACAGCCAGATTTCATCAGGGGAGGTCATTCAGTCAGACTCCAGCTTGTCTGCTGGGAAGTCAACTAGTGGTACCTCAGCTGGAGAAATAGACGTGTTTACTCACTTGTTTGATGACCATGATGAACCTACTGCTTAGCATTGTGCTAAATCAAAATCCTGTACATTTTTCAGTTTTTGTGATAAAACTTGGCATTCGTCTATGTAAGTTGTTGTTCAGACAAGAAGGAAACATTAATTTTGATTCTTTAGACAATAATTCAATAAACACATCAACAAATCCGTATATTGGTACAAATATCACACAAACATTTTCAAGCCAACTAAACAATATCATGTAAAATAAAATCATATTAAATAAAGTACAAAGAGTCAAAGTGATTAAAATTTTTCAAAAACTTTACATTGCTTTATGTAAACTAGTTAATAATGACATGAACTTCAGCTTAAAAGGGACTATATACTGGTTGGTAATGTCAAAAAGTAAACTACTGAGAGCAAAATATCCCTTGATAATACAGGAAAACTTGTCTTATCTGGACATGAAAATTTTGACAACATTCATGATTAGACAATATTATAAGCAAATGAATTTACTATAAAACAGACTAAAAATTAACATCATATTATTAAAGCAAGATTTTGGGATACACAAGATCTGGATTAGCCAAGTTTCACTGTACCTTTTTTTAAAATATGTCATTTGACTTCACCGGTTTAGACAAAAGAAAAATTTACAAAATTTTTCTGAAGATTTGTTCACAACATATAAAGTATAACCTAGGGTGGGCTGTTTTACAAAAGAACTCAAGACTAAGACCAAAAACTAATATTATTGTAAAATTTTGAAAAATTAATAATTCTGTTTGAAATTAAATGTAAAAATATCTTACTTCAAGATTTAAACCACTTTCATTAAAAAGTAAATTAAAAATATTTTTTAACAGAATTAATTCTGGTCTTAGTCATACTTCCTTTTGTAAAATCGGCCACAGGACTTAATTTGCTCACAGTAGTTGTAATATCAATCTGGCAAGATAAATGCTAATAAATAAATAAGTAAAAACATTTAGAAAAAAAAAATCAGATCTTGTGTATAAATATTGACAAACAACATAAAAGATATATAACATAATTCAACTGTTTTAAACCTTCCAGAAATCTTGAACCTAAAAAAATTTCCCCATAATCTTGTGAAGTATGCTGAAATTTTATATTCTGACAAAATGTTTTCTAACTACTTGCACTTTTTTTTACTGTGACTTCGGGAGAAGACAAAAAACATTATTTTAAAGCTGGCCTAATTAATGTATGTACAAATGTAATTACTGTAATATACATATGTAACTTAAATATCGCACACTGCAAGCACTAATAGCATACAACATCTAGTTTGATTCTTAATTTGATTTTTCTCAAAACATTTTATAATGTTTTGTCATTTCACATATTTTCCTCAGAAATGCAATACATACTTTCAGTCGATAAACTAGGTTTATCGGTTCGCAGCACAGTTAAGGTTAAAGTAAGTAGGCGGGGCCTAATTTGTACGGGAAATGTTTACAATGAAATACACACAAAATATAAGGTGTTCAAAATACAACTTAATGAAATTATTTGCTATTTCAAACGGCTGTATAGCTGTATACTACATACAAACTTACTATTACATGCAGTTTTGTCGTTTGTTATTAATCCCACACAACAGTATAAACGATGCATCGATCGCAATGCACTTGTCAATGTGACGTCATCTCGCAAAAATGACGCAGTTTGTACACGGTGAGAGGCTGATCAAATTTGCAATTAAATAAAAGGCCGTTAACTTGGATGCAATGTCTATATTAGTATTTTATTTATAAACTGTCCGTACATTTTCCAGACAAGTGATACTGCCGCGTGTTTGTATGCAGATTCATTGAAAAAGTAATGGAAGGGCCCTAATAAATCGATTTAATGCAAGGGCATACCCTCAATATATCTTATCAAGTTTTTACACATAAACTCAAGAAGCATCAAGATATTTGAAAAGTGCGGCGAACCTCATGAAATCTTGCAAATAAATTGATTATAGCTATATTTAATGAAGTTGACCAGCAAAATATTCAACCTGCCGTCCAACAAATTAAATTTTCTTATAAAGGAATCTACATAGGTTCGCAGTTTTTCACAAACTCAAGAAAAGATATGCGGCGAACCTCATGAAATCTTGCAAATAAATTGATTATAGGATTATAAATTAAACAGCAAAATAAGTTGGTTATGCCCTTGCAACAAATTAAATTTTAGCAATTAAATAAAGGAATCTACATAGGTTCGCAGCACTTTTCACAAACTATGTATAATAATAGTGTTAAAAAGGATTATAAATTAAACTAAGATTTTTAAGTTGGTTATGCCCTTGCAATATTGGAATTTATAGATGACCTCTAAACTGCAAGTATGTTAAAATCATGTGACGTCGACATCACATGAAAAGTCTAAATAAAAAATCGAAATGTCCCCAATATGTAGATTTAAACCAAATTATATGTTTTTGATATCAGTGAAGTCCTAAAAAGAATTGCCCATCCTAATATATTAGTATGTATTTTTTAACTTAAAAAAATGCTGATATTTCCATTTGTAACCTTAACTGTGCTGCTTTGTAAACTATAGTTTACGGACTGTAAACTATAGTTAACGACGTTAATCTATATTTTACATCTGTAAACCATAGTTAATG
This sequence comes from Saccostrea cuccullata, assembly GCF_032062105.1. NCBI lineage: Eukaryota > Metazoa > Mollusca > Bivalvia > Ostreida > Ostreidae > Saccostrea > Saccostrea cuccullata. The sequence continues at coordinate 50,191 of NW_026936984.1, forward strand.
CAATAATCTATGTTTCACAACAGTAAACTATACTTAACACCGAAAACAATCATTTGCGATTGCAAAACATAGATTATCTGATAAATACAGTTTCACGATTTGTAAACTATATATATCAGTTTACAAACCGTTAACTAAAGTTAACGATCTGATAAATATAGTTTCACGATTTGTGAAACTATGATTAATAATTCTAAACTATAGTTCACGATTGTAAATTATAGTTTACAAACGTGAATCTATGTTTATCAACAAAATTTATTGTTAACGCCTTATTACACACAGATAAACTTAGATTATCATTCGTAAACTATAGTTAACAACCGTTAAATATAGTTTACAGATGAAAACTATACTTAACGAATCGTTAACTATACTTAATGAATCGTTAACTATAGTTTATGGTTTGTAAACTATAGTTTACAGTCGATAAACCTAGTTTATCAATTGTCAAACTAGGTTTATCTTTTTTTGTGAATTTGGCGTGCCATACCCGTGCGAGAAATTTTTGCAAGTTTCACGATAGAGACGTCACGCAAATATTTGTCGCCGCGAACTGGTCATTAGAGTCTCTGTGTCTCTTTAGAACAGATCGTGAAAATTTATCATCCCAAATTGCTTTACCTGTGGTAAATCATGAAATAAAGTCGTCATAAATATAAGTTGGTTTACAGTATAGTGACTTTGTAGAGTAAGTTGCAACATTTGTTAAGTATGCTAATTTAGAAAAAAATGTCTATTTAAACACAGGCACCTGACGTTACTTATTTTTCTTTAAATAAAAAAAAATTCCCCTTACCTAATAATTTACTAGGTAAGGGGTATATTTTTTTATTAAAAGAAAAATAAGTAACCTTGGGTGCCTGTGTATTTAATTTTAAGTTAGTCTAAAAATAAGAGTATCATGAACAGAACTAGTTTTAAACTAGTGGTATAGGCATTTAATTATCAGGTCCTGCCACTATTTTCTTCTTGAAAAAAAAATGTACTTGATCACTAATGGGTCTCATTTCTTTGTCCAGTGGGTGATGTAGAAAGGATTAAAAAATGTGTCATTATTAACTTGTCACCAAAAACGAATATATTGTAAGATCAACATAGAGTAGGCTATCTGCTATAATGTAGCCCTCTCCCTTTTTTTGGAAAAAAATCAGACAAAAAAAATCAGAGAGGGCTTCATTATTTCGGCTAAAGAGTACTGTGGAGTCACTAATTTTCATGGGGGTTTAATTTTCGTTGTCTTCGAGATATGGAGAGACCCTTGAATTTATGACCACCACGAAATGTAAAATTTTATATGCATTACTACTATATATTTTAAAACCACAAATTCAAATCTCCCCACAAACCAATATTTTTTCCTCAAACCTCGAAAATTTGACCCCACGAAAAAACGTGATTTTACAGTATACATGTAACGTTTGTTTTTTAAAAAAATATCATACTTTATTTTTTAGGAAAGATATAGGGGTCACAATAGGGAGGAGGAACGTTATAACTTTTTCATCCACTGAGAATTTTAAACTATTTTATAGTGATTGTGATTATACTACTTGGGTATCACTGATTAAAGTAAACCCTTTCTTGTCATGGTACATATAACATTTTTGAATTGTTTACACAGTTAGATATGTTAAAGAATCTCACTATCTCATATTTCATAAGCATTTTACCCTCCATATCTCAAATTCTCTGAAATCTCAGAACTTTTTGGGGGGTTCCATTGAATTCAAAATAAAGAGGCTTGACTGTAAATGACTATCACTGCTGAGGAATAAGTCATTCCTGAAGACAGACCTTCTTTGAGGTACAAGTAAATTTTCTTTGCAGTATTAAAAACTATCTTTGTTTAGGAATGCCATTACTGAAGAAAGACCTTCTTTGCCATGGTAATGGTGGATCTGCACATTGGACATATTTTGATTGTCTTGGCACAGTCTTCACAACACATTAAATGTCCACAGGGCAGGAATACAGTGTTAAAGTCAGAATCAAAACAGATTTTACAGCTTGGATCAAAGGACTGCAAAGACTGCTTCAGGCATTTCATATCTATACAAAGAAAAAATATAACCATGCACTAGTTTGTTTATATAAATGTAAGGCATATAATGACAGTCTAGGGAATCCGACGTGGATTAAACAGATACATTATACCTTACAGTATACAGTACCCGCATCGTTATTCCTACAAATCTACCAAGGTGTTTTTCAGGTGCGTGTATCCTATCGTATTTGATTTCCTAAATCCAGAATGGCCTTACTAGTGTTTCCGTTTATCGTGTTTTGCTTTTTCAAATGGACCTCGTGTTTTGCGTAGTAATCGTGTTTTGCGATCGTGTAGATCATTTATCTATATAATGTCTCGCATATTTATCAGGAAAAAAATACCAAGGATTCAGAGTTTCTTTTTCGTTTTGTTAAACAATAACCCTGTAAAGAGAGATATTTTATTCCTTAGTTTGCATTAGAAATATGTGAAAGGAATACATATATATAATATAATTAATAAATTAAACAATTAATAATAAATTAACTTAAGAAAATAATATATTAGACAAGCAAAGAAACAAAATTTTTTGAAAATGAAATAATCGACTCATTTTTTTATTCATGGAAATGAGTCACTAGAGGATGATTTTCGGTAAGTCACGGAACATTTTAATATGATTAGCAGAGGATTTATACGTATCTTTTTTAAAAAAAATATTATTTGCCATATCGTCTCAAATCCTTTGTGTTGCATGTAGATGTATGCACAATTATTTAATAGAATCTTGTTTAAAAACAAATTAACAAAGCTTTAAGCATTTAAACATAAATGATCCACACAGACTTTACAACTTTTCTCCGTAAAGGTACACACTACCTTTAGTTAAAATTTCTAAATATGTCTATATTTAAAAAAGAATTATATCAAAAAAATGTAATGCATGAAAATGCTCTACCCGATTTATCACACCATGCATGGCAGTTACTATAAAATAAAAGTTTTACATTAATTTTATCTGGCATTAATAATACAGGAAAAAAACATGCTGGCTTTGAACAGCTTGTTGCATGGAAATAAACTAAAATATAATGCTCCTGCGTGTCAAATCGAAGAGCTTTCCCTACCATAAAGCTGACACGTATGTGTACCTATCTAATCAGCACACTGCCTTCCTGTGCGGTCAACACCCCTTCCCCTAGACTTCTCCTCTAGCCCCCCTAAATGATAGCTCGGCCCATGTGTAGTCACCGTCAACATACCTGAACCGCTCTCTCACCTTGTACACTCATAACATATTTTTTTTCCTTCTAAATCAATTAAATAATTGTACAATTTATGGATTTGAAAAATCATTCCCTAGCTTGAATTTAAATTAAAAAAATCACATAACTCAATCCGCTGATTTATTTTATCTGTATGATGTTTTCATAACTTTATATAATCTTATGTCTTTTAATGATATTTATAAAAAATATATTGCACTTATGGTACATGAACTTTCGGATCATCTTTTTTTTCTTTCGGATCATCCGGTTTTCATTGGGTTACAGACAGGATTAATTCTAGGAAACAATTTCTTTGGTCGTAAAAAGGATTGAAATGATTTTAACATTTAAAACTATGAAAATTTGCACGTGCATTTCTTTTTTCTACAGTGTTTTACTATAATAAAAAGAAGCTGATTCCGCCGTGACCATAGAAGACGAGTAAATGTATTGCACCCAATCAATTTATAGTATTAATCGATTTCATTCCATACGTATATATCTTTATTTAAGAAGTCAATATTATTTTTGGCTAAATGTATTTGGTTAAATCACGTTTATCTAATTTTAACTATTGGTTACGGACTTTCAAAATCCCGCCCTTCGAATACGCCGTATATAAGATTACCGGGTAAGTCTAAAATAATTTTCAGGGTTTAATAATTCATTTCCATTAGAAACAGTAAACACAATGTTTAGTAGCAATGATTTATAATTATTTAGTTGGAAAAGGATTTCACCCTTTTAATATCTGTTTCTAAATTTTTGTGTTTTCTATAGTAAAGAAAAAAAAGTCATTCAATGTTCGTTAATTAATACGAGGTATCTGATATATAAACATTTACATGAACATAAGTTAGAGCTTAGCGTAAACGTACATGTACATGTGCAGTTGTAGCAGATTCATATTCTGTTGACACATTTTTATGTATTAATGCAGAGCGCCATTCTATTAACAATTATTTAGATTTCTACTCAGGAAATTAATTTTCTTGAACTATATAGTTCTTTAAAGCTGATTTCTTTGGACCAGTCTTTCGTCCGTTCTTCTACATGTATTTTTTCCTAAGATTTTAATATTTAATTGCGATTTTTGGATACACCGCAGATTGTAAGCTTTAGACATTAAATACAAAATTTTAATTGATTGCGTAATTTTTTTCCATGAAATAATTTAGTATTTGTAGATAAATCTATTAGGTACAAATTTATATATTTTCATAAATAATAAATCTATTTATAGAGTTTGATAAATTTATAATGGTACCCTTGAGAAACGGCACATAATTATGAAAGGGATTTTTGTGCAACAATTACATGTATGTTAAAATATCCATAATTAAAGGAGTCATAGTTCAACGTTACCTTAAGATGAGAATTTCAACATTTACACAAATAATCGTAAATCCACATCCTTGAGTAGAAATAAAAAAAAATTACAGTCTCCATTTCATAATAATCCATTTAATTATTGTCAAATAATATGTATAAAGAGACAACTTTTGTAAAATTACCCGTGATCTCAATTTCTTTTTATGATAATAATTAAACGTAGTTTATAATTTAGATTTGACGATTTGCAAGTACTTAAATTAAAATATTGTAGTAATTAAACAAAATAATCTTTTCGTCTTGTCAGAAAACGTTCCGCATTTTGAAACAATCCTATCAGGTTTTGCGTTTATCCTATCGTGAAGATCGTTTATCAGGCCTATCGTGTTTTGCGTTTATCGTGTTTTGCGTTTATCCTATCGTGCGTGTATCCTGTCCTATCGTGCGTGTATCCTATCGTATCGTGCGTGTATCCTATCGTATCGTGCGTGTATCCTATCGTATCGTGCGTGTATCCTATCCTATCGTGTATCATGTCAAGAATAACGTTGCGGGTACTGTATGAGATATATTTTAGACTAGGATGTATTATACCTTACAGATAGGCCTACGTACCAAGGTGTTTTTCTGTTGGAGTCTGTTTGACCTCCTCTGTTTTAATTTCATCTAAATCCAGGATGGCCTTGACTAGTGTCTCCACATCAAATGGACCACCTGTAAAAAGGAATGCATGTAGTATCAGAAAATAGAAGCACACATATCTTTAAATGCATATTAATCTAATGACTGTTGCATTTCTGATTTTTTAAACAATAACCCTGTACATGACTATTTCATAGTACTAGTTTGCATTATTTGTGCAGGTATAAGTATGTGCATGTACGCATAGAAATCATACATGTTTTATACATGTATGTAATCATTCAAACTTCTCTGATTTATTCATTTCATTTTTTTTTTAAGTGCAGATAAGCTGTATTTTTAATTGCATGTTAGATTACTCTGTTACATTTCATTTACAAAATTAATAGGCAAGATAGATTACCTACCACACTTTTTAGCTGCCTTGCTGATAATATCGGGTGAAAATCCAATCTGTCTGGCCATTTGTTCTGGAGAAGAGGATTCCTGGGCCGCTGTATGACGAAATGAAACCAATAAATATTTACTCCTCTGTCACATATACGAGGGTTGTCCCGTAAAATCGTGGACAAGTTGTCTAGTTTGAAAAATAATCATCACTGTGTTCTGAAATATTCACCACTTTTTAGTAGATAAATTATGAATATACATAGCAAATTTCAAATAGATATATGCATAGGTAAACAAATTGTGATATTTTATGTTATATACTGTATCGCCCTACGGCGCACGGATGATAACGTCAAAGTGTCTAAAACAGCGTCACGTTTCATCTTTGCTAAACTTAAAGTTGGATACGCCCCACTTAAATTTAGAAATTTTATTGATTTACATATGTGAGTATCTATAACCAGTTAAGAAACCAATGTGGCACACTCATGCGATCTTCTGAATATTTATTAGCAAGTTACAGACAGTATTCTCACCATCATTCAACTAAAAGAGAATCTCACATCGACGGTCGACAGTGACAGCGTCCTTTGCTATTACAATGACAGTCTGTCCATATGTGTTGTACTATCTGGGGACTCGACCACGAAGAATTCACTAAGGTAACTTTCATTTCATTTATATACTAAAGATCTGGTGATATATTTTTCATATTTTCTTTCTTCTGTATTCATTTAAAGTCTCTTAAGGCGTCATTACAACATCCTAATCTATCTGAACTGCTCTCCTGTGCGCCGTAACGTCATATAAAGTCGCCATTTTTCGTGTACTGTGTTTATTACTTTCCCATTTCAAATGCTCGGGAAACTGCCAAAAATGAACCAAATGCCTTGACATTTTTAAAAAGACGACAGAATTGATTAAGGAATGGAATTAGAATAATTTTCATCCTAACTTATGTATTGAAAACTTTTATTATGAATTAATTCTTATGTCTTCTCTAATGTAACCTTGCTATTTTTACCGTGCGCCGTAAGACCGTACCTTGTGCATATTCAAGCAGAATAAAATCTTTATTTTTGAATATATATTATCAAAAACATTATGATTCACTTAAATATGATGAATAAACATTTACTGAAAATTTCAGCTTAGTGCGCCCATTACTTTTCGAGAAAAACGCTTTGTCCACGATTTCATGGGACAACCCTCGTACATTTTATTTTATACAAAAATATGTGATCATTGTTTTGTTTCTTGCATTTCCAATTAAAAACCATCAAAATTAAGTCTGTGAAAACTTTTTGTTACAGTTTCTTTTTATACAGTTGAGTTTCAGTATCTTGAAGTTCACTTGAATTTCTTGTCAAATACAATGGATATACTGGAGTCATTTGGAAGTCCAAATCCCCATTTTCTAATTATTTTATTCTGGATATCTTGATTCCCTTTTTCTCTGTTTCATTGAGGTTGAGATAATGTGATCTGACTGTATGATATTAAAACTTACTACAAGTATGGTCTTTTGATTTTTCCTTGCCTGCTTTTTCCTGGAATATATGAAGATGTCTTTTTAATCTGACTACTAACTAAAGCATACCAAGTAGGATACAGTGTAATGAATAAATCAAGAAAAATGTATTAAGATCTTACATTTATCCTAGGCTAACCTTAATAAACATGTACTTGAATGAATATTAAAAACTTTTCTATAGTGCTACACTGATGGGTATGAGATCAATGCTTTGGTGCTTTTTATCATATGATATACACATACCAGTCTATCTTTTGTAGCATGTGAAATCATGCAGGTGCATTATAGATTGTCAGATTGACACAAAGATTTGAGAGACAAACCAGGTAAAATTTCCACTGAATGAGTATAGAACTAGCATGGTTTGTCTATCAAATCTTTGTCAATCTGACATTCTATAATACACCTGCATGACTGAGCATGAAAATTTCACCTAATCAAACCATTCTCCCCATAGTTTTTTTTAACATGAGAAACATCAATAAGATTTTTCCAATTTTGTTTTCCTTTTAATATCTTTTCAGACTAACGATAAAACATAATCCCCTTACAGCATTGACAAAGAATGGTTCCGTCTTGATGACCTCTAGCCACTGACAGTGTTTGAACCACTTCCTGTGTTCCAGTATAGGTATGTCACCTGGTTCCCAGTCCGCCAGAATTCCATTACACCAGAAGCACTTAGTCTGGTCCCCTTTCCCTGAAAATAATAGCATGTAAATATTATAAGACACATATAAGTATATGTTAAACACTGTGACTGATATATACAGATAATTTCTTTTGTTTATTATAAAGTAACTAAATTAAAAATTTTATTGTAATCAATCATACATACAAAATCAAAAATCTGATCAATAAAATTCATTCTTTAATCTGCTCATTTTCCTTGTTTACATGCATGTAAATGTACTTAATATATAAATACAGTAAACACACATTTAGTGAAGTGACAGAGACAAAACAATTTCGATTCACTTTTCATGCTATTTGTTACATCCATTAATTTTACAATATAATTAAGAATCATGGGAAACGAAAAATTCTTCATTATAAGCATGATTTCCTTAGAAGCATATTCACTATATCTGAGTTTTACTGTATGGGGAAAATGAGGAAGCTAATCAAAGATCAATTTATGGATATTTTGTGGCAGGCCGCCGAAAAGGAGGAAATGCATTCAGAAAGCTGTTTAAGGCTGATAAGTTCACCATTGTATATACATGTACTCTCTATCAGATGGGGGCTACAGCTACTTAGAATATTTTTGGACAAAGTGTTTGTCTATCACATTTACTTGTCTAAGAGGTAGTCTGATTAAAAACAAACCTTCACTAGCTCCTTTTTATTTTGATTGTCAAGTGAAGCTTCGTGAATGCAACCATCAAAAGAAGGTTTGATTTTAACCAGACAGTTTAAGAGGAAACCTATTAGCAAGCCAATTGCAGTTCTTCCTTGCTAGATTCTTTAGATAAAAGAAAAAGATATTTACTTAATGCTGACGGGATAAGATAATCTTTAATGTCTGTAAATTTACAAGATTTTTTTGCAAACTTTATCTCAATATAAATATAACATGTGTTAGTAGATGGTTTTTAAAATACAGGATTTGTCAATCATTCTTTATCTGCTTTGACATGTCTGATGTTCAATTTCAATGCAAAGTAAACACAGAAGGTCCCCATAAACTTTACCAAGATAAAACATCCCAGCCCGTGCTAAATCTTCTTTCTTCTGTGAAAACTGTGCAGGCCAATCACTGAAAGACTCCAAGCGACTAGAAAAGTCTCGAAACTCTGGAAACTTATACGGTGATATAATGAACGGACATTTAGGAAAGTGTTTTCTGTGTTCTAATAAAATGTCATCATTCGGTTCCCAGTCACTGAGGTAGCCTCGGCAATATGTACATCTCACCCGGTCTCCATGTCCTACACAATAAAATCCTTGTCTCACAAACTCTTCTTTATTCAGGTAGTCTTTGGAGGTTGGCCAGTGATCATAAAATGTCTGAAGCCGACGCTCCGAGTCATGACGAAGCTTTAAAAATTCCTCCTCCGTTATCTGTGCTGACATGGCAAATCTATATTAAAAATAAGTTATGAACATAGTTACACTACACCAACCTGAAAGCATACATAAGAATTATCAGTAATCATTGCATTGATTTGTCTCTATATACATGATATTGATTTAAGTATATCAGTTATTTTTCTTATGAACAACATAAGTATAAGCACTTCAAATTCCCTTGATTTGCTTTTGTTTCTTTTGCACTATACTGGATCAACATGAAATTTGTTGATAACAGGCACATGTATACATGTATTGTAATCATAGTTACTTGAACATAACTTACACAATGTCATGAATGCATGTCATCTCGTCATTGCCACTCACATCTGATTTTTAAATTAACAATGACTACTTACAGGTCTAGATATAATGACAATCTAATGTAGAGAAAAAGACTTTCAAAGAATTAGTTCAAAGGTTACATCAGAGAGTGATGTTGCCTTGAAAATGTTTGTGTATATAATGGTTACCATATGGATAATACTGGTATGGTTACATGTGTGTACACATAAGATTATTTATAGATTATGGCTATGCATGTGATTGTCATGTCAATAATTTATCTTGATAGGGTACACTCAGAATTGAAACATTCAATGGAGCATTCATTTCAGTATAAAGAATTAGCAGATAAATATAATGCAAAGTGTTAGGCATTTAAATGCAACCTCAAAATTAAAAAAACTATTATCATCATATTCATGACCGTTGCCACATAATAAAAGATTTACACTTTGTAATTCAGAGTAAAGCCATTTTCAATAATTTCTCTCTACAATGTGCAGACAACTGTGCAAACTGCACAATATGCACCAGTGCATTAGATCAATAGATGCACATGTCCACGGGTATTTTAGTCTTGATTAATACTTGTATAAAATGTAGACATATTTATAATACCAAAAATTCTATTTTGACCTAACCTGCTGATATATTCCCCAAACAAAAACGTCTCCATTTTGAGTGTGCAGCAAGAAATTGACTTGTTGAATGTTTGCACAAAGTGCATTATAATTTGCATACTGCAAACTAATTCACAATATATAAAATGGCATAGAACATGAGGCTTAAGTGTAACCAATCATACTCACATTTATAAAACCTCCATAAATCTTGCAGATTCTGGAATGTAAAGGGTATTTACCGATTTTTTCATCATTGATTAAAATGAAACAGAAAGTTGCCAGGAAAACATAATAATTTGATAGCTCGTACAAATTTTATTCGGAATGCGTCCTTTTTTGTTTAATTGTGAGATCTATTTCTCTTTATCTTTATAAAAGATTATTTTTTCCTCTGTTGACTGTATTAAAAAATATTTTACACTTTTCATATCATTATTTTCTATGTGATAAAAACACGTACGAAAATTAAAAGACCGAGTTACCGAATCATTCAAGCGCGGGAACTCAGTCTTCGACAGGTGGTGGGAAAATGTTACCAAATAATTTGTCTCACATCTCCTCTTTGCAGCGAAACCCATCTTGTCCGAAGTGCAATGGGTTCTTTGTTACGAAAGGTAATCATATTATATCAATGGGATACTTCTCTCTGGAAACTAGGCATGCATACTGTCCTGCAAATCCTCCACGTTGTGGGAATAATAACGCTGACAGTCATGCAAAATAATGCATCAGTGACCCAGTTTTTAGATCTTAAGTATTGTAGCATAAATCATTCCTTAACAGGTTAATGTTGTTATTTTATTTTTATGTGTCGTTATATAGAATTTGCTTAATGCATGATTAAACTAAATGAACAAGGGAAAGGTAACTCCAGCGTAAAGATTCAGCAGTTTTATCAGTAAACATGGTAAAGTGAAAATTAATTAGAAATAGGCATAAATCCTACAAGTGAGTTGTAATGAATTAGGTGATAAGAAAGCAATAACTTTTTCTGATTTTTCTCTAATGTGCTATATTTAACCAGGAATGGAACACGCACTAGAAATCACATCCATAATGTTAATTTATTGAATTGGTTATATTTTGTATCTTTTAATATTGCCCCACTCATTTTCTTCTAACACGATTTATTGAATTAGCTATGATTCATGCACAATTTAAAAAAAAAATTGTTCTTAAATGTTCTGAAATAAAAAAAAAAAATTTCATATCCTCTGCTTAAAAAAAAGCAAAATAAATTGCACACTGAATGCTACAGTCCCAAAAACGTTCTACTTTCCCATTTTTCTGTTCGCTCACCGTTCGTTCACCGTTCGTTCAGCGTGCGTTAAACGTTCGCTCTCCGTTCACAGTATTGCGTTCACCGTGCGCTCGCGTTCACCGTTCACAAAACGTTCACCGTTCGCTCTTCGTTCCGTTTACTTTGCGTTCACCTTGCGTTCACCGTTCACTTATCGTTCAGTCTTTATTGTCATTCGGAACTCTGAAGTGAAAGGACTTATCTTTTTGATGGTAAGGATTTACACGTTTTTTAATTAAATAACTTAGATATCGTGTTTGAAGAATAATTATTTCATTGCAAAAATTATCTATGGTATTTATATTTTTATTGTCATAACTCAGCTGTTACTTTATTCATGAAATTTCCCTGGAAAATAAAACATTAAGTACCTACTGTACATGTATGTAGAACGATGCTAAAATATTAAATTTTAAAAAAGGCAATGTACAAATGCTTTACACACGGCAAGAATTTGTTGTAATGTTAAAGACGACAAAACACCAATGGATGTATAATAATTAATGCTTTTACAAGACATGAATACACAAAAAATTATTCCTACAGTAACACGTGTTTCAAACTACACGTAGGTCTTAGAATTAAGAACAGTACTGCAAATATTCAGTTAATTAAATATTTTTTTGAGCTAATTAAATTGATAGTGTGGTTTTAAATTTTAGAAAACACCAACTTTTTAAAATAATCTTTTATTAGAGATAGAAAATTCCTTCCATCACCGTACCAAATTATATGTTTGCCATTCAGTATAATTAAGCCCCCCCCCCCCCCCCACTCCCGGTGCCTTTTCTCCCCGAAATAAAATTCTTAGTACTTTCAGTACATTTTACTTAATATCAAATGTGTATTGTAACTCAAGAAAATCAGTCTTAAACCCAACATCAAACAGTCATTAAACAATATTATTTTAGAATAAATTTGTGCCAACAGTAGTATTTTCAAAACGAAATATGGCTTACATGTAATACAGTACAGGCCGTTTTATTTAATACCTGTTTTATATCATAGGCCGTTTTTTATCATAGATATTTAAAACACAAAACCATTTCTTAATGATTCAATGTTAATTTCTTACGTTATTATCATAGGTAAAAGTGTGTACTTCGGTTACTATCATAGAAAAATTTCGTCCGAAATATTTTTTTCACACCTTTTTCACTCTGGAGACAATTAACAAAACAAAAGATAACACCTGTCAACACCTGTGGCCCATGCACTGTCGCTTGTCTATACACAATGGCTTGACTGAGGGGGATTAGTCACACTCCAGCGCACTTTACCTGAGCGATGACTGGAAGTTTGTTTATTTCACAAAGTACATTACACAACAACAGGAAGCCATCCACAATCTTATTTTCTTCTTTTGTTTAATTGTACATTGATAATAAATGTGTTTTACCAAAATGTGTTGAATCTAAATTAAGTGTCAATTTACCCAAGCTATCTTACGCTTGTTGCCTGATCAATGGTCATAATTAATCCCATTTATAAATTGTCAAATTTATTCAGAAGTGATGTGAAATTAACTTTTTAACCAGCCTGTCCAAGCGGCTTTGATTTACATCAGTATATCAATTAATTTAATTTCAATTAAACGGCACCATTAAGTGTAATTAGCGCTTGGGTTCAAGGAAGAAAATAATTGGGCTTGTGTTTTAGATGAATTTTCCCTGACACTTAATAGCTTGAAGGTTGAAAAAGAATGAGAAAGAATTAAACAATATTAAGTCATGTTCTGTTATGTTGTAACATAATTTTGATACCGTAAATATTGTGTAGTTGGTAAGCAAGTTGTGTTATGCTGAAATGTTGAACTAACATTTTTGTAACTAAATGTTTTTTTCGTTTGTACGTTTTTATATATTTTTTATAGATATTTTCTCTTTTTGTTTTGTGTTTCATTAAAACTGCAACGTAAAAAAAAAAAAAAAAAAAAAAAAAAAAAAACGAATTATTAATAGATTGAATTGATCATAGAACCTAAAAACGAAAGTAGATCAAAATGAAAGTTAACAAGATGGATGCCAAGACATCTAGAAGATTGAGTTCGGAGATTATTAAGCTTTAGGAAAGTGAATTTATTTATACAAAATGTTGAAACAGTAAGTAAAAAAAGTAAAATGATATGTTAGCTAACTTGTTTTTCAAAAAAAACCTAAAAATATTAAATTAATACTATAATACTTATTAAATATAGTGTAAAAACGACAGGCATGTTATTGATCAAGTCATGTTCATGTCAGACCTCGGAGATGAATTTCAGCTGTCTATGGTTATAATCATAGTCGGTTATTATAAAGTTTTGGCCTGACAAATAAGCTATTATAATAAACGGCTTGTACTGTACCGATTTAAGATTTCAAAGAATTATCAATATTATTCATTGACTTTTTCTGGAACTAAATACATTTAAGACTTATTTTAATGTTTCAGATTATAAATAATTATTTAGGTAATTCTCAGACTTAAGAAAACGGATTTGTTTGTTCTATCAGAAGGTGTACATGTAGGTGGACCGTAAAATTTGATTGAATTGGATTTCATAATATGCAGAAAGTGGAATACGATTGAAAAAAAAACGCAGCATGAAATGTCTTAAATTACAAGTTATATCCATGTTTCCATTGATTCAATGCTTGCGAATCTCTAAAAATGATTTTACCAATTATTTATCAATTTTTCATTTGCAGAAATTTAAAAAATTAAGCTCCAGAGCTAAATACTGATAAACAAATTCCCGAAAATTATGTCGTGTGCATGTACATTCGCCGACGAAATATTTATGTAAGCTTTTAGAAATGTTTATTTGTAAAAAAAAAAAAAAAAAAAAAAAAAAATATTTATTTTTGGTGTATTTAAAATTTTAAAAGTATCTTGACCACAATAACCAGTAAACAAGAATTAACATTAGAGAAAAAAAACGTTAAACATCTAAACTGTACGGTTTATCACAATAGGGCACACTATTTGACGAGAACATAATACTGTACGACTTACTATATTGTTTGTTTACAAGCGATAATTAGTTTGTTCATGTATGCACCGCGTACAATGTAATTAATACATTCAATAAGTAGTAGTTTTATCATCTGAAGTCCACATTATTTTATTAGTTAAAAGAATAAGCATATCTACTATATGAATAGATTAATTTTATATTCAAACTACACGCGTTCGGTAACAAATACACATTTTTACGGCAATTAAAATCGTGTTATAAAATAAAACATAGGTACAAAACTTTTTATTATTCATTTATTTAATTATTTTTTTATTTATCTATTGTTAATTTTTATATTAAAGCACCTGAAATTAGAATTATAGAATAATAGAATAATTTCAATGAAAAGATAGGAGGCATTCCGAATAAATCGTTCATCTTGCTTTCACCGTTCGTTCACCGTTCACTTTGCGCTCGCGTTCGCGCTCCGTTCGCGTTCGGCGTTCACTCACCGTTCACCGTTCACATATCGTTCACCAAGTTGCGTTCAGCGTTCGCACATCGTTCACTCACCGTTCGCTCTGCGTTCATTCACCGTTCGTTCAGCGTTCGTTCACCGTTCAGGTGGGAAAGTAGAACGTTTCAGGGACTGTAGTATTCACTATTATTAGATGGAAATTTAGTAAATTTAGAATGCTTTGTATCTGGAGAATTAACATGTTTGACCAATAAGGCCAGCATTTTTTTATTTTTAGGTTTACAAACCCGCCGCTCAAGTTTTTGAATTTTCAGAAAAAAAATAAAATTGAGAAAAACAGATTTTTTTCTTTCCGAAGTCAAATTTGAGTCGGGATCGAGATTTCAAATTTACGAACTCGTACTTCCGGTTTTAAATGCAGCACTAAAGCTTGGTTTAATGTAAATATTTATCGATAAGAGTGCCATTCAAAACGTTTCACCCGTTCAGAGAACAATAAAATGCTGACGACTTTGTTGCAAAGTGACATGGTGGTGAGATAATTATGTATCCGTATTCAAAAGTAACTGTAATTGTAAATTATTTTCCTCCCAGAGGTTTAAAACTGCCCATGGTAGCTATTGTCAGAGACATTGTTTAGGTTTCTGTCATAGCTTACAGTCTTAGCATCATTCTTCAGAAAAGGGTCGCTAATGCATCAGATGTAATGAATAAAACTATTGGAGAAGTTAAGTCCACTTGAGGAAGAAATAAACAATAGCCTAAAGAAATAAAATATTTCAACTATTTAAAATCAATGATACACAAATATATACTGGCATGTAGTATCGTTTATGGCAGCCAGAAAAATTATTTTACACTTAATTAAAAAAAATTCCACCCTACTCCTCAATACTCCTTGGGAATACTCCCCGTCTGTTTTATGAAAGGAATTATTACTTTTATAGGTCTCAAATATAATATATTAATATTTTAGAATAATTTCTACCTAACACACATTAAAAACAAAAATGAAGATATATTAAAAGAGATTTAAAAAATTGATTTTTTAAAAAAAATCTGTATTTTGTCCAACATCAAAAGATTTATATCACTGCCCCCAACTGGTAGATGATGAAATAAACAATTAAAGGTTGTATTTTCCCCTTTGTAACCCTTATGTGTCCAGTGGCAAGAAGCCTGTTAGGAGAGCATAAAAAAAAAAAGCAAAAATTAATGTAGAAAAGTCAATAATTTATCCAAAATATAATTTTATTTTTTTTTTATTTCCTCCTCCTACGGGACTTTTTCATTCTGATGTTCGTAAACCTAAAAATAAAAAAATGCTGGCCTAAGATTTTTGTATAACTCCTTAGATTTTGTAATAAATTTAAAGGAATTGCTGAAACCTTTGAAGCCATGTACTTGTCTTTGTATTGCTATATGATGAAATTTTGGATTTCAAGTCTATTTTTCTGATATGTCAACATTTTCGAATAGTCCCGCAATGTCTAGGAATTGAAGTCAACTTGTACAGTGTATATGAATCTGTTTTATTTTACTTTAAGAGCACAATCGGCAACACAGAAATCCTCTTATTCTGGACTGTGGCCACACATTCTGTGAGGGATGTCTCACTAAGATGGCCAGAGAGACGAAGACCTCTGTGTCATGTCCAACATGCAAGGTTAGTTTCAGAAAAAAACATTGGTGCTTTTCAGGGTCAATGTGTCACACTGAAAGGCATGATTGAGAATTGAAGGTTAGGTGAACTTGACAACAGTTTGTACTGATCAATGAACACAATAAAATTATCTGTATTGTAAGCTTGCTACTTGCATTGAACCTCATAACCTTGAACTGAAATTGAGCTTTTATAGAGATTTAGCAGTAAATTGATGTATTATGTTTCAGACAGTGACAGAATTACCACAAGGAGAGGCCAGTGTGAAGAATCTGTGGCCAGATGTCTATGTAACAGGATGGATGTTGTGTCAACAGAGGGCACTGCTCAATCAGTAAGTCTCAATCTCTACTGAACTTAGCATTAGAATTTGAGAAAATGTTTGCCTTTTGTGATGAATAGAAATTATTTACAATAAATGATTCAGTTTATTAGTATTAAACTTTCTTACAGTATTATTTTTTCAAATATGAAGTATTTTTTTCCCCAAGATAAAATATTGGAAGGGCTTTCTTACATTTGACAATTTGAATTTTTAACAGAACTTTAAAGCCTCATAGAAAATATCCTTAGTGTAATATTAAAATGGTTTGGTTGAAGATATTTTCTTTTTCATATTTTATTCATTGCTCTTCAGAGAACTTGAGAAGTTATCCCCAGCAGGAATGGTACAGAACCCTGGGTTCAGGACTGCCCCAGATAAAGGAGGTAGCTCTATAAATCAGGCTTAAGTTGAAAAAGGGAAAACATTTAGTAGCAAAAAAGTTTAAATAATTTTGGTTGAATCTGTTTTGGATGAAATATTATATTTTAAACCATTACTTAATGGCTATACAACTTTTTGCAGAGAAGGAAAAAATGTGCCGAGAGTGTTTTCGAAGATTAGCGATGTGTCGATGTGACAAGTGTGATGTCATAATGTGTCATGGATGCTTTGAAAAGGTACAAGTGATGAAAAAATAAACAGAAAATGTTGAGTATGCATATGCATGTACATCTAGATGTTGCTTTAAACTACATTTGTAAGAAAGATTCCATCTGCATCCAAATTAATGGTCCAGAAAAATGTCATTAGTTGTAATGATAAATACATTGATGTATACAATTTACATGTTTTTGTAAATCTCCTGTAGGTCCATTCCAAGTCCAATACTTTAAAACAGCACCAAGCTTTGCCAATGGAAAGTGAGGACAGGTACTATAAAGTTCTTTTCTTCTGAATTTATAAAATATTCCATAACATGTTTGACCGAAAGTATTTACATGTAGGATGTAATCTTTTTATAAGTGAATTAATATAATTACCTTCTTATAAGTGGAAATTTTAGCAAGACAAATTTAGCTATTTGTCTCTAAAAACTGGTATTTTAATTTTAGCGAGATGTAATTTTAGCGATTTTAAAATGCTCTCGTTAGAACCTAATACAAATAAAATGCAATTAATTTTTAGCGATATTCAATATTAGGGATCGCATAACCCTCACTAACAATGCCAAAATTAAATCCTTGCTAAAAATTCTGCTTATAAGGTATAATGTTTTCACGATACAATTTTAAATAGGTATTAGGCCAAACAAAAAAATAACTTTGTTTACTGTTACATGCTGAAATAAAATAGGGTCGGTAGGTAGGATTTTTTTTTTATTTTATTGAATTTTTTTATACACAAATTCACATGAATTGGTTGAATTAAAAAACAGTTTTACCATTGTATGGTGCCTTACTTTTGTTTGGGGTTGTAATATGGGTGGTAGACAATATTATCTTTCTTGCCAACTGCCTTATAACTCAGGGGTGTGCAATTGAAAAAAAAATCAAGTACTAACCCGCAGGTTTGTAACAGCAATAAAGTTACTAGTCTGCAGTTAAAAGTGACCAGTCCAAATATAGGGGCAACAAAAAATTGTAAAAACTAATATTTTAAAAAGTTCATTGTTGAGAAAGCCAGGCCAGGTCCTAAGCCATTCCTTTTAAAGTTGAAGTTTATAAATTTTAAGAAATTACCTTTTCTTCTCTGAACATATTGCACTAGTCTAGCTTATCTACATGATCTAAAATGAAGCAAAAATCATTTTATTTTCATTTCAAACCTTTAAGTATAATTGATATATATTAAAGTTTAATCACATAACACTTAGCTATCAGTTGATTGGGGGATCGTATATAATTGAATGAGATATCTGCATGCATTTACTATTAACAGAGGAATGGAGGAAATTCGGATTAGGAAAAAAACGATCGTTTTTTTAAGTAAATAAGTCAGGTAGTACTGCAAAATGGATGAGATTAAAGTGATTTAAGAACAGTAGGAGCATGCTGCCTGGAAAATTTTCAATAGTTGGAAATTAAATAGCAAAACACAGTGTGCGAAATTAACGGTGGACCGGTAGACAATGTCTATAGAAAATCTAGTCGGTCTATACCGATCGAAATATTAATAGACCGACTTGTCTATAGGAATTCTGAGTAAGAAACTGGTTCCCTGCTTGTCTCTAATAAACAATGATAAACAAACCACAAAAAGGAGGACCAGTTTAAATAAAACGTCTGTATTACACTGATGTATTCCGTTCACCCCTTAGTTATAATAGTTTGTTCCACGATGTATGCAGAAATAATTCGAATCGAATATTTTATTTTTAACATAAGGGGAGGTTAAGTTGTGATTACTTAATGGCCGCGGACACCAAAACAGTGCAGAAGAAACATGTCCTTCTTCGACCGTTTAAAGTATGTTGAAGGTGCACGCTCGGGAATTATTATTACTCTTGTCTATCAGACAGACATTCTCAATGTTTGAGTCGTTTATCAATGCTGTTGTAGTCAGTCGTCTTACCGTGTTTTTTGATTCTTGTTGTAATCTTTTATCCAGTACAAAAACTACTGGAAAGTGTAATTATTTCACCATTTTACATCAAATACGTTTATTTTAATTTCAATATTTTAGCATTGAATGTAGTATTCTAAATTTCGGTCCATAGGAAGTTGCTGCGGTCTATAGAAAATGAAATGTCTATGGACTGAAAGTCTATAGGACTTTGAAGTTAGTTTCGCACACTGAAAACATTGAGTGAAAATACCGTTTGTGTTTCTCATTTATTATATGCATAATTTTAATTTTATTTTTACTACCCCCAAAAAACGGTAGCACCGGGCGTTGGGCGATGCTAGTTGCACACCCCTGCAACTGCCACGCAATGGTAAGCAAATTGCAACGAATGCGTTGACGTAGATCTTGAACTCACTGCCACTGGTTTTGTTTCTGTACTTTCAATTTCGATTTCAAAGATGAATGTAAAAGTTAAATTGACCGGCCAGTAACTTCCGGATTTTTATGATGAAAAAAAAGTTTGGGTCGGCGATTAAAATTAGGGTCGGTCGGGTAACCGTAAACAAACATATTTTTTTGTTACGCCTTAGTGCAAATTTTAAGTAGCATGTACTGGTATGAATATGAAATATCTACCAACAGGGCACACTATAATGTATAGAGTATAAATGGTTTACATAATGCTTTTGCAGTTTAAAAGGGGAGTTAACTCAGGATTGTCCACTGCATGAAGGGAGAGAACTGGAATATTATTGTGAAGATGACAAAATGCCAATCTGCTCCAAGTGTGTGATATTTGGGAACCACAAGGATCATGTCATTACATCTATGGAAGAAAAGGTACTCTGCGTCTAATGGGTTCTAGTAAGTTTAAATGAAGACAAGGAGACAAATTCAAAAACTTTTTTCTTTGAGGCTTTCTTATTAGTCCTGCTTAAAGAAATAAAAAAAGTTATGTATTGTTTGAGGATGTTTAGCAATTTCTTCATATTTTCAGAACAAAACAGTTTTCTCTGAAATGGAGCCAGCTTTGCATCTTGCCAACAAAGTTGTAAGAAAATTGATTAAAGTTGACAAGGTAATTTATATTTCTGTTTTATTAATAAATAAAAAAAGCCTACACAATAGAAACTACTAAGTATTCAGTGGAACCTTTCTTATGTAGTTTACTGTTAGTGGTCATTCCTATTCCAAATCTCTCCTCCTGTATACTTTGTATGGGTATCCATATTGACTAGAAAAGCCTTTAACCAACTACTTTGTATACAAGGCCACATAAAATTAGAATCTTTGTTCTCAGGCCCGCGTGCATCCATTTTGAGGTAGCCGCATTGCCGATTTTATTGTATTTTTGATAAAATAAAAAGTTGGTGTTGCGGAGACCAATCCGAGAAAAAAAATTCCGACCTCATTAGCTCTTCTGAGCCAAAGGCTCAAAGAGCTAATGCTATGGCCATTTGTGCGGTGTGCGGTGTGCGTTAACTTTTTAGAATATGGGCCATAACTCAAGAACCCCTTGGCCAATCAGTGTCAAATTTGTCACAGGGTATCCTTGGCCCAAGGGCTACCATTTATACTAAAATAAGGGTTGGGACCCTAAAACAAGGGGAGATAATCAGGAAAACAAAACCAAAAGTACTGGTTGCTAAAAAATCTTCTTCTCCAGAACCACCAGGCAGATTTTCACCAAACTTACATACAAGGATTAGGATATGTTGAAGATTAAAAATTGTTCAAGGCATGACCCTGGGGCAAAGGGCGTGGTCTCAAGGTCACTTCAAAGTTGACCTAAATTTACAATTAATAAAAACGTGTATATTTTGCTTACTATAAGGACTAGGATCATCAAATCTTGTAAGTTGATGCATCTTACGACTTCACATCATGTTAACTCAAAAGTAGGTCACGGTGACCTACTTTTTAAATTTTGCAGGGATTTGTTTTCAAATTGATTTGAAGGCATATTTTGGACACTTTAAGGCCTATGATCATCAAACTTTGTCAGTTGATGCATCTTGGGTCCTCGAACACTGTCAACTTAAAAGTAGGTCACCGTGACCTACTTTTTGAACTTTATGACTTATCCTTTTAAAAACATTAAATCACATTATTTCAGACACTGTGAGGTTTAGAATCATCAAATCTTGTACTTTGATGCATCTTGGGACTTTAAAACATATTTATGAAAAAGTAGGTCACTGTGACCTACTTTTTGAATTTTGCTGACTTTTGTTTTCAAATTGTTTAAATCGCATATTTTGATTACCTTCAGACCTACAATCATCAAACTTGGTCAGTAGATGCATCTTGGGTCTTTGAAAAATGTCGACCAAAATATAGGTCACGGTGACCTACTTTCGACATTTTATGGCTATATTTAAGTATCTTAGGTATTTATTGGCTTAGAATCTTCCAACTTTGTGAGTCGATGCATATTTGGTTTTCGGAGAGTTACGACCAAAAAGTAGGTCACGGTGACCTACTTTTGACATTTTATGGCTTTATTTAAGTATCTCCAGTACTAATTGGCTTAGCATGATCAAACTTTGTGAGTTGATGCATCTTGGGTTTTCAGAGAGTTACGACCAAAAAGTAGGTCATGGTGACCTACTTTTGACCTTTTGTGACTAAAATTAAGTATCTCTGGTACTTATTGACCTAAAATGATCAAACTTTGTCAGTTGATGCATCTTGGGTCTTCAGAGATTGTGGACCAAAAATTAGGTCACAGTGACCTACTTTTGACATTTTATGGCTATATTTAAGTATCTCAGGCACTAATTGGCTAAGAATCATTAAACTTTGTCAGTTGAGGCATCTTGGGTTTTCGGAGAATGTCGACCAAAAAGTAGGTCACGGTGACCTACTTTTGAATATCTCAGGTATGTATTAGCTTAGAATCATCAAACTTGGTCAGTTTAGGCACCTTGGGTTTTCGGAAAACGTCGACCCAAAAGTAGGTCACTGTGACCTACTTTTGACATTTTATGGCTATATTTAATTATATCTGGTACTTATTGGCTCGGAATTATCAAACTTTGTCAGTTGAGGCATCTTAGGGTTTCATTGAATGTCCAACAAGAAGTAGGTCACGGTGACCTAATTTTGAATATCTCGAGTACTTACTGGCTTAGAATCTTCAAATTTTGTCAGTTTAGGCATTTTTGGTTTTTGAATAACGTCGACCAAAAAGTAGGTCACCGTGACCTACTTTTGACATTTGTTGGCTATATTTAATTATCTCTGGTACTAATTGGCTTAGAATCGTCAAACTTTGTAAGATGATGCATATTGGGTTTTCAGAGAATGTTGACCAAAAAGTAAGTCATGGTGACCTACTTTTGAATATCTCAGGTACTCATCAGTCTTTGTCAATTTATGTATCTTGAGTCCTCAGAAAATTTCAATCAAAAGGTAGGTCACTGTGACCTACTTTATGGTATTTTATTATTATATTATATCTTCAGTCTTAACTGGCTAAATATTATCAAACTTTGTAAGTTGATGCATTTTGGTTCTTATGATACTAATAGAGTTGGAGGCTTCTAATAGAAGTGATAGATTGTACAATTTATCAGAAGAGCGATTCAAGGCCCTTGGGCCTCTTGTTTCTTTCGTAGTTTAGTATTCAAATATTACTTCTGGTAGTCATTTACAATGAGATTTTGGCTACCTCGTTTGAAAATACATTCGAGGACATTACCTACGATATTTACATGCTATTAAGCAATGGATAAAGCAGAAATTTTGACCAGAAATGGAAAGTATAAATGTGATTAAAAAAATTATCTTTATGTTAAAGAAAATTAGGAAATTAAAATTAAAAAAAATACCTCCCTCATCTACTTTATTGCCAATAAAATGAAAAATAAACTGCCGCCCTCCCGCATCTGTTTTGGAGAAAATTGGCCTGAGAACCAGGGAATTAAATTTAGATAGCCCAAGATACAAGATTTTATTAATCAAATTTCGACCCCGGAGGATCAAAAAGATTTACAAATAGAAGGAGGAGGATCCAAATGATAGAACAAGCATGATGATGATATTACAAATAAAGAGCAATTGGTAAAAAAAAAAAAAAAAAAAAAGTATATGTAGGCATGTCTTATTTCTTGTTTTACAGACAGTGACAGAATTCTTCCCCGATACAAAAGTGGAGACAGCTGCTGTGATATATGAGATCAGGGAACACTTCCAAGAGTTACATGGACTACTCCAAGCCAGGTATGAAAGATGTCATGTATTATACTCGTATATATCATTATTTATGCTCATATATCCTCAAAGATTAATTATTTCGTATTATGTCTTAACAAATGTGCTTATTTTGATACTGTTTGTATTAAACATTTAGAAAAAAGAATAAAAATGTTAATTTATATAATTTGATAATTTTTCTTGAGTCTTTAATCTTTATGATTTTATACTGATTGGAATATTGTCAGTATAAAAGAGCAGTACATACAATATACATGTATTTCAGAGAGAAACAGCTGATAGATGAAGTGTTTGCTGCATACAGAGAAGGTGTAGAACCTCTGGAAAATCTGGTATAAATAACGTAATCACAAAACAACAGAATATCTAGTTTCTGGTAGACATATCAATTGTAGACAATGAAATACTGAGCCATGTTTAGTAGGATGTATTATGGAAAATAGATGTCACATGGTTTCATTCCTGAATCTAGTGAAAGGAATTGAAAGTGGTGCAGTCAATACATGTAGTACAGTCAACTTTTATGCTTAAGATAAAAAAAATGTTTTTATTATTTTAAATTAGTCTGTACCAAGAATTTAATAACACAGGATAGATTTTAGCATGTGATATTAGAAGAAAATAAATGTCTTGCCATTTTTTTTCCAACAGAGACACCAGATGCAGGATGAGAGAATGAAGCTGGAGGTGGCCATAAGAGGTTAGCAGTTTGATTACAAGTCACACGAGCAAAAGTATTTGCCAATTTGTGTGAATTTTGCATGCTATGAAAAGATGGGTTTGCATGGAAATAAATATTCATTCAATGACAACAAGCATCATTATTTTCAGTACTGTCTTCTTTCTTTGTGTCATTACATGTTACATTTCAAGAGATGTACAGTAAAATTTGCTTATAATGAAGCACTAGGGATGGATGATTTTGCTTCGCTATAAGCATAATTTGTTTCGTTCGTTAAATTTACAACATATTTTCAAGTCTTTAGGATTGAAAATCACTTCAGTTTTAATGTAAATTCATTATAAGCATGTTTAATTGTATATAATTGCTTTCTTTATGTTGCAGCAGCTCAACGAGTGTTGAACAATAATAATGAAGTAACATTGAATGCCAAGCAGATTCTGGATCGGTTAAATCAAGCCAAAGAGATTCCCTGTATCATTCTACCTAAGGAAACGGAGACCACCGAAAAAATCAGGTCGGAATTCAGGTCATGACAAGTTGCAAATTCATATTTTAAGCTGTGTCCTTAATACTTTGCTGAAATGTAGCGTCTGAATATAAAATACTGTTACGTATGGTAAAAAAAAAATTAATCAACTCACAATTTTCAAAGACAAAAACTTGGATAAATACATATGTATTTGCACATTTATATATATTTAATAATTTCGTTACAGTTTTATTGAAGATGGTTCATTTGCGACCTCCATTCTCAGTCACGGAAAAGTAGTAGGGAAAAGTCAAGTCAGGTAAAGTAAACATGAAGACAAATATATCAAACTTTTAAATAAGAAACATTTTCCGACTGAAAAGATTAGGGTCAAACTAGGTAATCATGTAATAAATTTTACAACTCTATTTGCAGAGCTACATGGCACACTTTAGCAGAAATGCCTGCGGAGATAATGAATGATGATGACAGCGTAGGAAGTTGTACCCCCGTAGACACGGTCAGTGTGGTGTCCACGCCCTACTCCCAGGAGTCTGAGGAGGTCATCATTGAAGGTCAGCTATAAATAGATATCCCTCATTACAGAATGAGTTTCAAGTGTTGAATGTTGGTTTTATTTCTCTGAGATTGATAATTGCTCATTTTAAGTTACAAACTGTAACTGTTTCATATATAGTGTGTACAATATGTGGCTGAAATATTATTACATGTGTATTTCAACAAGTTAACAAAAATTTTGTTCAGCGCTTCATTTAATATGCTTTTCATATGTATACATGCATGCTTAAGATTTAGCAATGTACTCAATTCATTAGAAACTGCTTTCTGCCGAAGGTGCTACAAAGCCTAATGATGAATGTTTGTTTAGAGTATGAAAAATTCTTGTTAAAAATAATCAATAAAGGACTTAATTTTTAAAGAGAGAGAATGAGAGAGATAGAGAAAGACATGTTAGATAATGTTCTTCCTTCATAATGTGTATTAAAAAAGACAATCTAACATGATACAATTTAAGCAGTATGTTATGTACAGATTTTGCTTATTTATGATTAACAATGTGCTATTAAACATTTATATGTATATTGAAATATAAATATGAAGCTTTTATGCATGCATTATTTTTATTCTTAATTTGAAGAAAAAAATTGACATTAAGGCTATCTAAATTTAATTCTCTGGTTCTCAGGCCAATTTTCTCCAAAACAGATGCGGGAGGGCGGCATTTTATTTATCATTTTATTGGCAATAAAGTAGATGAGGGAGGTATTTTTTTTTAGGTCACCTGAGTAAACTCAGGTGACCTATTGCTATCTGTTTTTGTCCGTCGTCGTCCGTCGTGCGGTGTGCGTCGTGCGTTAACATTTAAACATTTTCAGCTTCTTCTCTGAAACCACTGAACCAATTTCAACCAATTTTGGCATAGAGCATCTATGGGTGAAGGGAAACAAAATTATGAATTTCGTGGTCCCAGCCCCCCTGGGGCCTGGGGGGTGGGGCAAAAACCACTAAAATTAGTGCAATCTTTAAAAATCTTCTTCTTTACTCCCGGACATCAAGCAGTCAAACTGTTGGTATGAATGTAATCAGCATTGAGTCCTCTACCAAAATTGTGAAATTCATGCCCCAGGGTCAGGGGTTCTGGTGTTAGGGCGGGGCTCTATATTGATTATATAGTGAAAATGCATTAATTCTTTGAAAATCTTCTTCTCTGCTCTTGGGAATTTAATAAACAAATTAAGTTCTTAGTTATGATGAGCAAGAGTGGCTCTACCAAAATTATGAATTTTATGGCCCCAGGGTCCGGGGTTCTGGTGTTAGGGCGGGGCTCTATTGATTATATAGTGAAAATGCATTATTTTTTTGAAAATCTTTTTTTCTGTTCCTGAGTATTAAATAAACTAATTAAGTACATAGTTATGATGAGCAAGAGCGTCTCTACATAAATTGTGAATTTTATGGCCCCAGGTCAGGGGTTCTGGTGTTAGGGCGGGGCTCTATTGATTATATAGTGAAAATGCATTAAATCTTTGAAAATCTTCTTCCCTGCTCCTAGGTATTAAATAAACTAATTGAATAAAAAGTTATGATGAGCAAGAGTGCCTCTACCAAAATTGTGAAATTCATGGCTCCAGGGTCAGGGGTTCTGGTGTTAGGGCGGGGCTCTATTGATTATATAGTGAAAATGCATTAAATCTTTGAAAATCTTCTTCTCTGCTCCTAGGTATTAAATAAACTAACTATGTAAATAGTTATGATGAGCAAGAGTGCCTCTACCAAAATTGTGAAATTCATGGCCCCAGGGCCAGGGGTTCTGGTGTTAGGGCGGGGCTCTATTGATTATATAGTGAAAATGCATGAAATATTTGAAAATCTTCTCTGCTCCTAGGTTTTAAATAAACTAATTAAGTACATAGTTATGTTCAGCAAGAGTGCCTCTACCAAAATTGTGAATTTTATGGCCCCAGGGTCAGGGGTTCTGGTGTTAGGACGGGGCACTTTAATGATTATATGGTGAAAATACAGTACATCTATGAAAATCTTTTTCTCTACTCCTGGGTAATAAGCAGATGAACTATTTACATAGTTATGAATTGGGCTCTTCTTCCAGAATTTTGAATTTCAAGGCCCCCTGGGTCAGGGATACCAAAATGGGGAGGGGGGGGGCTCTACTTATATACTGAAAATGAATTGTTTGAAATCTGATCCTTGGTATTAATCAAACATTTTTGATAAGCAAGTGTGCCTTTTCAAAAATTGTGCAATGTGTAGACCTAGGGTCAGGGGTTCATGTGTGGTAGGAGCACTCCTGATTATTGTTGAATATTACTGATTAGTTGACATACTTTTTTGTTCCCCTACCCTGCTTATCGGTATTAAGTAACAAACTTAACAATTGCTAAGTATAGTTATGATTAGCAATGGTGCCTCTTTCAAAATTGTGAATGCCATAACATCTAGCTTAAAACATGAACCAAATTCAATCATTTGAA
>NW_026936985.1:0-77145 GCF_032062105.1 Saccostrea cuccullata
ATATTTTATTTTTTTTAGTTTGTAAACCGGATTATTATGGTCATGAGTGTGAATCTCAGTGTAGTTCAAACTGTTTGAACAGAACCTGTCTCTCAAACAATGGTTCCTGTATAGGAGGATGTAAGGGACACTTTGTGGATGAGAAATGTTTCATAGGTATGTTGACCAGGATACATTTGGCATTCGTAAAATTATTTTTGATAATGTTTATTTTTAAGATAAAATAATTCATAAGAGAGTATTATATCATTTTAGAAATATATATAATTTTATGAACTCAAATAAAACTTTAATTGAAAAGATATGTCTTTTTAAACGTTTTAGAAATAATTGACTGATTGTATATTGCTTAACGTCCCTCTTTCGAGAATTTTTCACTCATATGGAGACGCCACCAATTCCAGGTGGAGAACTTCAAATTTTGTCTTATACTCGGCACTCATAGCCATTGAGCAGGGAGGGATCTTTTTCGTGCCAGCTTCTATTGCGTCACGGGAACTCGGTTTACACGGTCTCATCCAAATGACCCGTCTTCACGTCCCACAGTGGGATTCGAACCAGGGTCGTAAGGATTAACTCCGCGACTCTAAAGCAGATTCTCTAACCACTGCGCCATTCGAGCGACTTTTAGAAATGAAGGGAAAATGCATATGTGTATTATGTCAAAAATAAATTGTATTTGGTCATATAATACAAAAGAACTTTTGTTCTACCTTAGTAGATTTTGAACTATTTTATTATGATTAAGGCTTATTTTAAAACATATTTTGTTCATTGTGCTTTGTTATTTATTTTAATATTCGACCCAAAATTTCATTTGTTATGTTAAATACTTCTTTTCCAGCACTTGCTGTAAGTGACCCGACTTCTTTGCCGACTACAGCTATTGGTGCTGGGTTAGGTGCTGTACTATTTCTTTTGGTTTTAATAATCATCATAGTCATTTTTCTCAGGTATGTTTGAAATATCTATTGACTTCAATTATTTAATTATTTAATACTTCAATTATTTCAAAGGAAACCAATATGTGAATCTAATGATAATAAATGACACTCTTGTTTAAATGTATGATTCTGTTGGAAAAATTTAATTTTATAATATTTTTATTGAAGATACAAACGACGAATGCGTCAAAATTCCAAATCAGATATGGTCTTCTATAAAAAAGAGCATGCCCCATCTTCTGGTAAATATTAGAAGTTTATAAGGTTCTACATTTTCTTCAAAATGAATTTGCTTACGTCTCTTAAGATTTTCAGTTTTTAATTTAATTGATTATCTTTTACCATGACAACAGAAAACAAGTTGTACACAAACATAGGTAATGTTTCGGTACCGATAGAGGACCCAGAAGAAGAACCACAAATGGAGAACCCTGAGGAGGCTGTGTATTATAATGATCTATCTGTGGCTAAGGATATCGCTGTGTCTGACCTACTGAGGATAATCACTGAGAGAGAAGCCAAGGAAAATGAAATATTTCATAAGGAATTTAAGGTCAGTACTTAATCATTTTTAGTGAAAATATTATTATTGAATTGCTTATTATCATTTTCTTATTTTACAATTTCACGTTGATTAGCCTTAAGCCTTTCGTTTTTTTTTACATTCCTTCCATTTCAACCTTAGAATGTATAAAGAGTACTTCATCCAAAAAAAAAAATGGGCATTTTCTATGAGAAATACAGTTCTTTTTTATCATTTTAACGTATCCGATTTACAACGTTTTCATTTCAAAGCGATTATATTGATGAATACCATTTTGCATAGTACCCTTTGATCACTGAGCAGTATTTTATCTATTTTAGTCTCTTCCTTATGGAGAAAGATTTGCCTGCGAGACAGCTAAATCAGCAGAAAACATGCCCAGGAATCGATTCAAAACCACTTTTCCATGTAAAATTATCCATTCTTATCATTTATTATTTCATTTTCAGTAAGAACGTATATAAACAATACTTGAATAAAATGGCAATAGCGCATTTGATAGTCACTTTCGCTTGCTCTAGTAGTGATTTTTGAAATACATTGTTTAACCAAAATTTTGTCATACACTGTTAGCTTATACATGCCTTAAAGCAAATCACACAAAAATAATATTTGATATTAATAGTTCCCTCGTATGATAGATATAAAAATCCTTTATTTTATATGGAGAATATAGTAAATACTGAGGTATCCCCCTAAACAATGACAAACTGTAGCAAAAGACCACCAATAACCAAAAAACAAGTCTTAATAATTTTATTTGGATATGACTGCACTTCATTACATTGAGATAATTTTTGTTAAAGGTGGTCTTCATATTGAAAATGTTGAAAATTCGTATTTAATTTTTCTTGTCATATTATTTAAAGATTCAAGAATTTGTCTTAAATTTATCCATCCGATTACAAAGATTTCGTGGCATAGTGGTATGATTACAGGTTGTATACATAAGGATCGTGAGTTCGAGTCTCACAGTACGTGTTTCTAATCAATGCTTTTTTTTTCTCAGGTGCATTTTTCCTATGATTTCTTTAATTATTTTATTATACATCTATAAATAATGTAAGATATATAATACAACATAACACCTTGAAAAAATCTCGGTAAAAAAACCCAGTCTAATTAATCTATTCTAATCACCCAAAGTCATAGCTGCTAGCTTGTTTTATTTTTTAAATGTTCTAAAAATCTTGTTTAGAATAAGAGAATTGAAGAAGTAAAATGAGGGTAATGTAACAAAAAACTTTGAAAATATAACACTGGTCTACAAATGATAACATACATGTAGTTTGATCTTTAATCGAAAAGGTAAATGTACAGATCTATAAATAGACACAGGTGATTTCCATTTAAATACTTTAGTCGGTCGTGTCGCCGGTAAGACAGCTATGGTTCTTTTGAATGTTAATTAAAATTTGAAAAGAAAAGTTTCTTTGAGTTTCTTAAGCCATCGAATAAAATTATATTATAATATTCTTTTCATCTTAATATATAGGAATTCCTTTAATAGTTCCACAGTTTATACGGTTTTAACTTTGCTTGAACAGTTGACGCGTTTAAAATAAACAGCTTTGAGTTTAACTTGGGTAGCTAAATTCATTCCTTATACTTTAATTTTCTTCCATTAAGTGTAGCATAAAAACCCCAAAATTTTGCATTAAACTTTCTATTTAATTGTGCAAAATTTATATTAACGTCAAGCGGATTGACAAGTTTTGACGTAGGTCACGCTGAATATCCAATATAAACTTACGCTTTACATTCTTAATAAATTTATACAACAATATTGGATATTCAGGAAATATTCTATCGCACAGATTGTAACATGTGAATTTGATTGGATATCTTACACTGAAAACATGTTATTCTTTAATATCTTTTTGAAGTGTTTTGATATTCCGCATTACCATAACAGAAATTATATATATATTTCACTAAAATAGTATGTGATTTAACTGTAATAGACACTAATAATAGAAATTCATAATTTTCTTACAGACGATCATTCACGAGTAATTTTAGAAGTTGGTAATGGCTTCACTACAGATTACATAAATGCAAACTATATTGAGGTAACAAACACATATACTTTACTTTAATTTCTATTGAAGGTATTTTAGTGTGAACATGATATTATTGTTTTTTTAATTGCATTGTAACATTTTTATTTTAGAATATGGAGGGGGAAAAGGAATTCATTGCTTGTCAAGGTAAAAAATATCAAATTGTCAAAATCCATCTGAAAAATAAAACTTTTTTTTAAAATGATATTGTTCCTTTGAATAATAAGAATCTTTTACCTTTGACTATTTCTTTCACTAAAAGCTTACTATATTCCTTTAGGCCCACGTGAAAACACTTTAGTTGATCACTGGAGAATGATATGGCAGGAGCATGTGGAATACATCGTTATGTTGACCAACCTAATTGAAGGACCAAAGGTTGAATGTGTAACTTTATATATTAGAGTATATAAAGTAATTTTTTTGATGTAATATCCTTTTATTTAAGTTGTCATCACTTGTGTCATAGTTTAAAGAAAAATATTTAATTATAAAATATTATAATCCTCAGTTTTGTCGACTAAATCTCCTTTAACCTGGTTTTGAAATCACAGTTTTAAAGATTTTCTAGTCCTTAAACTGTATCAATTTCCTTCAAACTTAATAGAAACATAAATTTTATTTCCACATTTTTTTTTAACAAAAATTCAAAATTTTTTTAACATGAACCTTCTTTTAGGTGAAATGTCACCAATATTGGCCAGATGAAGGGAAAGATCTGGAAATCAATCCATTTTCCGTAACTTTGGTAGAAGAGAAAGTATATGCGTATTTCGTCCAGAGAAAAATGACTGTGCGGAAAAAGAAGGTATATATAAATACTCATAACATTTTGATAAAAATGTAGAAACATGTATTTTATGTAGATTAAAGGTAGACGCCATAATTGCAATTCATCATACATTAATTGCAATGTGCATGCTTATTTTAAGGTCACTGGGTCAAGGACGGTCGTACAGTATCACTTCACCCGATGGCCAGATCACGGGACTCCAAATCCTCTGAATTTAGTTGTATTTCACCGACACTTCAGACACAAAATCAAGCCTTCTCAACATCCAATAATTGTTCATTGCAGGTAATTTCTCTGGACATACTTTATACATTAATGGCCTAAATTTTGAGCATCATATCCGTTATATAAGATGCTATTGTCCTGAAAAAAATACTATACCTTCAAATTTAAAAGAAGATAAAGAAACTTAACTTCTCTTTATATATTTTTCAACCCATCTACTTTTTAGCTCTACTGGTCAGAGACCAGAAGAGCTTATGCGATAGTAATGCATCCGGCGTCTGTCTGTCTGTCTGTCTGTCTGTAAACAATTTTTCAAAATGCTACTCCTACAGTTTTGGTCTAATTTCAATATAACTTGGCACACAAGTAGACTACACTAAGATAATAATTCTGTGTATCGGTTTATGATTTCGATGAACAGTGTTGCCGTGGTAACTAAAATTAGAAATTTCTTTGAAATTCTTTCAGAATGCTACTCCTCCTACAGTTTTTGTCTAATTTCAAAATAACTTATCACACAACTAGACTACACTGAGATACATAATTCTTTGTATCGGTTTTTGATTTCGATGAACGGTGTTACCGTTGTTACTGAAAATTCAAATTTCTGTGAAATTCTTTCAAAATGCTACTCCTCCCACAGTTATAGTCTGATTTCATTATAACTTTGCACACAAGTAGACTACACTAAGCTACATAATTTTGTGTTTTGGTTTTAATTTCGATGAACAGTATTGCCGTTGTTACTAAAAATAGAAATTTCTATGAAATCCTTTCAAAATGCTATGTCTCCTACAGTTTTGGTCTGATTTCATTTTAACTTGGCACAGAAAGTAGACTACAGTAAGATACATAATTTTCTCTATAGGTTTTTGTTTTTGATGAATGGTATTGCCTTGATTACTAAAAATAGAAAATTTCTGTGAAATTCTTTCAAAATGCTATGTCTCCAACAGTTTTGGTCTGATTTCAATATAACTTGGCCCACAAGTAGACTACACTAAGATACACAATTCTGTGTATCGGTTTTTGACTGATGAACATTATTGCCTTGGTTATTAAGAATAGAAATTTCTGTTAAATACTCTCAAAATTCTACTCCAATGATAGTAGTTTTAGTCTGATAATAATATATATAACTTGGCACACAAGTAGACTACACTAAGAACATAGAAAGACTGAATCAAGGGTCATTATTCTATTTATTGCTGTTATAAAGTTTCAATTCCCAACAGCTTAAGTACTTTTCTCTTCCTTTGCTATAGATATAAACCAGTAGAGCTTCAGTCTCGTATTATCTTTCATCGCTTAACTGTTTGTAGCCAATGTATTTTTTCTCTTCATACATAAATGTGTTACAGTGCGGGAATTGGGCGAACTGGGACATTTATCGCCCTTACGTTTTGTCCAGGTACGCCAAGGACAAGGGCAAGGTCAACGTCATAGAGTATGTCAAGGCCATGCGTAGAAACAGGATGACAATGATACAGAATGTGGTACGTATATAAAGAAACTGCAATTTTTACTCATGTATACTGCTCTATCTTGAATTAAAAAAGGAGTGATAGAGAGATTGAGATGGAGATAAAAATACTCTCACACATACACAAATCGAGAGAGAGAGAGAAAGAGAGAGAGAGAGAAAGAATATCTGTTTCTGTAAGTAAACTGCTAAATAAAAAATGAAATATTTTTGTGATGAATGCAATCTAGTTTTAAAAATGGAATATGCATAGTCAAAAGTAAGAAGAATCGTTTAACATTGTATCATCTTAGGACCAATACGTTTTTCTCTACCATGCTTTGTACGAGTTCTTCAGAAGGAAACCCCAGTATAAGAAGAAAGATGAATTTGTCCACCAGTATGGAGATGTCAACAGAATAAATACACAGAAACATCTAACCAATGAATTCAATGTGAGAATACACAATGTTTATAAGCATACATTTAATAGTCTTTTGAACTTTTTTACATGACTAAAAATAAATTGCTTGCAATTACAACTAAAAAATGAATAGTTTATATACGTTATCAATATTTGTTATTGATGTTTGTTTCAAAAATTTACAAAATCAAGAAATAATATCTTCATTGCACTTTTAGGAACTGGTAAGCTTAAAACCACGGTATGATGCCCATGATTTCAAGAGTGGAAAGAAGTTTTTAAAACTGAACTTTACAAAATCAGTCTTACCAGGTATGCATGTCCGAACTGCTATTTGAATTTCACTCATTTGTAATGTTTAGCCATGTGGACTTGTTTTGCTTATTTAAAAAAAGATAACTGTAAATAAATAAACTGACACGCAAAAGAAACACAACAAGTAGTAATCTACAAATGTTTGATTTTTTATCTTATGATTTTCAAAAGCGAATAAATTAAGGCTAATCACACTTTTCAGAACATCGGAGATTTGATAAAATTGTTAAATGATCATCTTTTTACTTTACTTTGTAAAATATGACTGTTAAAACATCCCCCTCCCAGCCATTCAAGTAAAACGTGCAAAACTGCCCAAAACAACAATTTTAGCTTAATTTCTAAGATACAGTAGGTTCATCAATATCGAGATCTGAGCGAAGAAATTCTTCTTTGGCATTTTTAAATGCAGGTTTTTTTTACATGATTAGGTTGAATTTTCTCTAACTTAGAGCAGTGTAGCCACCCTTGGACTTTCGTTACAAGGACTGTCCTTAATGCATATGATACGTAGGACCCCGTTATGGCGTAATGTAGTGAAAGTTCGCATCAGCAACTCTCCATCACTTTTACATTGAAATTTTCCAGCTAGAGCAATGGAGATGCGTACATAAGCCATTTTCAAGTAGCCTTAGCATAGCTACGGGAAGCGAAAGGAGATTTTATTTTTTGAAAAATTGCTGCGTTTCTTATGATAAACAGTAAAAAACCCTTAAAACTGCATAATATTGCCAAGTATTTTGTTTAACATGCAAGTTTTGATTTCTGTTAAGCAAATCGTTCAACCATTATAATACCTATTTTACCAAATTGAAGATATTCATAATTTTAAGATACAAATTATTTACTTTACATAATTATTTCAATCTAAAGTAGGGTGTTGTGTTTCTTTTGCGTGTCAGTTCATAAACAGATATTTAAGTGATGATTTAAAGCAGGCATTTTTAGCAAGAATGAAGAGATTGCTGCTAAAACTTAATAAATAAATGCTGATTATTTATATTTGTACTTTAAATTATATTTAGGGTAATCATTATATTTCTAAGGATGAAAAATCGTTCGATTTCCTTTTTCGTCAAAATTAAGGAAACATGGCTAAATTTTAGTCTCTGAAAACGTACGGTTTCAATCACACCAGCAATGTACATAACTTACTTTTTGACAGAAATATTGGTTAAGAGAGTTAAACTTTAATTGTGAAGAAAGTTTTAAATGCATCTTTATGATTCTTCTATTTTTAGTTGAGCAATATCTGGTCTATTTGACTTCTCATGTACCTGGTAGAGAGTCGTACTACAATGCAGTGAATATATCTGTATGTATATATATTTCATCATTTGGAATATCTTTCAAGGCAAATGGTGTCTTTATACGTATATACATTTGTATTATCAGTATCTGATTAAAAAGATGAATATTACAAAGATCATTTCCGATAACTTTTTAGAACTATCACCGTTCTTTATCTAAGAAAGAAATTCAGATGATACAATAATATTTTATAAAGATGGTACGCACTTAATGTGGAGTCTTGTGACATTTACATGTTCATATTTTGTCAACACATTGTGTTTTTTTGTGCCGTTTCGTCAGATTTACATGTCCATGTGTATTTAATTTTTTATCATTTAGTCATTCACCCGAGCTGAGGAGTTTATATCTGCACAATTCCCAGTGTCTGGCGCGGCCATAGACATTGTTCGTTTACTTATTGATCACGAGTCAGCATTCCTTATTGCATTAAACCCATTATCA
This sequence comes from Saccostrea cuccullata, assembly GCF_032062105.1. Taxonomy (NCBI): domain Eukaryota; kingdom Metazoa; phylum Mollusca; class Bivalvia; order Ostreida; family Ostreidae; genus Saccostrea; species Saccostrea cuccullata. Next base: position 8,526 of record NW_026936985.1, read on the forward strand.
GAAGTGAAGGAGGTAATTCTAATATTCTTCAATCATTTTTGGTGATAACTTGCTTTTTGCATCCCCAGTAAATATTTTGTTTAATTTGATGCTATTTTTTATTATAAGATTTTAATCTATAATTTTTATTCCAGTTACAAAGCTGGGTAGAGGATAAACACAATCTTGTCAAATTAAGTCCATATACAATAACAAAGGGTACAGAGACATTACTCACTAAGGAGATAAGAAAAACCACTATCAACATTACAGATAAGGAGGTAAATTAATACTTGTATTTTCAAAAAAAAGACGTTTATTAAATTATTTTATTGAAATATTAAAATGTTTGCATGGAAAATCAACAAATGCATGCACGTAAAAGATATGTACAGATAAAACAATTGAATTTATAAGTAAAAGGTATTTTTACAGAAAAGCTCGGAATATCACGAAATCCAAATATTTGAATGCTTGAATTGGAGTTCCGATGAAGCACTGCCCAAAGAAACTTCTGCTTTGACAAACCTCATCAAGCAATTCAGTCTTGATCGGAAATATCACCAAGACGGACACGTAACTGTGATATCAAAGTAAGTACTCGCCTTTGGGTATATGTTTGGCATATATTAAAAAAGGGATTTTTGTTTGCCCAATCAGACACATTTTGTGAAGGTTGAAGTCGAACAAATGAAAGTAAAAAAAACTCCCAAGGAAAGGATATTTTTATTAAAGTACAATGTCCCAGAGATTGATTGATTGATTGTATGTAGTTTAACGTCCCTCTCGAGAATTTTTCACTCATATGGAGACGCCACCACTTGCCGGTGGAGGGCTACAAATTTTGTCCTATGCTCGGCTCTCAGGGCCTTTGAGCTGTAAGGGATCTTTTTCGTGCCAGCACCTACTGCGACATGGGGCCTCAATTTATACGGTCTCATCCGAAGGACCGGTCTCCACGTCCCGCAGATGGGCTCCTTACTTCGCGACTCTAGAGCAGACGCTCTAACCACTGCGCCACGCGGGCGACTTAATGTCCCAAAGAATAAATTGAAATATGAAAACCCAAGCTTTAATTATTCAAAGATATGGTTCAAAATTTTTTGAATATGGGTCATTTCAAATTTTAAAAGTAAAAAAAAATCAAATTAAAGGTATACAAGTTGAGCCTCTTTCGTAAGAAACACGCATGAAAAATATTCAAGCCCAAACACCCTTTTTTCCAAAGTTTATTCCAAAGATTAAATGTTTTAATTAATTAATCAATTAAATCCCACATCTGATGTTTTGGAGGTCCGTGTTTGTTCTGCTCCTATTTTGTATTGTTTTATGGACTTTGAGATTAAATACTATTCGTTATCTCCATTTCACTTTTTAAAGTGAATTAAACTCATAGGTCAAGAACATCAGGGCAAACATGCTTTTGGGGGTTGGGTTGGTAGGCGTTACAATGGACCTTAAAATTTTCACAATCAATTATATAGCTTTAACTTTAAGGCAATTTTTTCTTGAAAAAAAAATCATTTTCTTCTACATTAATTAAAAACATTATTTCTTAACTTTACGCAAAAGGGATGGTGCGACCTGTTGTGGAATATTTATTGCTGTATATAACGCCATAGAACAGCTACAACAGGATGACGAGGTGGACATATTTACTATAGTACAACAGCTTCAGTGTAGAAGACCAGAAATGATATCTACAAAGGTATATTACATTGATTTTATTAAATTTTATTAATAATAAAAAAAAAATAGGTTGCATTGATTTATCGAAATATATTTTTTATACAAATTTGATAAACATTTATCTACCAAGGTACATTTTAATTTATTTTACCAGTATTTTATAAGAAATGAATTAATTTTGAACTTTAAATAATCTTTAATACCACATCTTAAAGTATATAGATATTAATATCATCTTAAAGTATAGATATGAGTTTGTTACACATGTACAACTATCCATTATTTTGTGATTTTCTGCTGGTAGAATTCATTTCCTATATAGGACAATTTGTGCTTAGGTTTTTGTAAATCGGAGAATTTTTTCCTTATAAATTATTTATAATTAACTTAAATTCTGGTGTGATGAAATAAAAAACACAAATTCTACGTAAATTCAATTCGTTTTTCATTTTTATATTTCAGGAAGAATATGAATTCTGCTTCAAAGCAATATCTGATTTTCTAAATACAGACAATGTGTATGCCAATTCTTAAAAGAAAACAATTGTGAGACACCTAAAAGAATATTGCAAACACAAATTTGATAAAAATTATTTGTCAAATAGTTTTTATTGTCTATTATAAGGGTTTTTCTTTTAGAATTTAAAGATAACTATTATATTCTTTTTTTCTCTATCATTTTAATATTAAGCGTTATTTAAAGAGAAGTCTAGTCATAGTTCATTAGAAATAATGGCACATTTAGTATTCTCATCTCAATATTAACTTACATGTAAAACTACTTCTAACTCTATATGTAAATCTTACTTATATCGGTTACCTTTTTGAGGTAAGATTATTTGTAAACTTTTTGCTTTGAAAAACCTTTTTAAATGATCTTTTATCTTTCTTTTTATTATTTCTATGATACTGATAATATATATTGTATATACATGTATATCAGTTTCTTTCCTTCATAAAAAGGTTTCTGTTATTAGATAGAGAACATTTTTTTCTAAAGGTTGCTTAACTAGATGTCAATTAAAGTTATTTTTTATATTTCACGCAACAAGTTGCGGGAGGTATAATGTTCTTGACCCGTCCGTCAGTCAGTGTCAGTCAGTCATTATGCCAGTCCTGTTTTTTTTTTCAGCGCAACTCCTCATAAACCGCTGCACAGAATTTCGTCATTTTTTAATATAAAGGACACAATGTGTAGATTTGTGTATCACGAGGAAATTCCGATTCCTTCATTTATTCCGGGAATTTCTGAACTTTTCAACTTAGATTTTTTGGTCATACCTTGAATAAGACGTGTATAGTTTGTCAGCGCAATAACTCACAAACCGCAACACAGAATTGCGTCACCCTTTGCAGTTATTTAGGACACAATGAGTGGATAGGCGTTTTACCAGGAAATTAGGATCCCTTTTTTTTTCTGGGAATTTCCGCACTTTTCAACTTAGATTTTTTGGCCATACCTTGAATATAGATAACAGTTGTTAGCGCTTCTCCGCTTAAACCGCTGCACAGAATTTCGTTAAACGTAGCATATATTTAGGACACAATGTTTAGATGTGCATTTTACCAGGAAATTCCGGTTAATTGTTTATCTGGGAATTTCTGCACTTTTTTCTTAAATTTTGGCCATACATTGACTTTAGATATTTTATAAATTAAAGAAGTAAAGGTATATGTACGTGTGTGTGTGTGTTTTATTATTTTTTTTTTAACTTTTGAGTATTTCATGTAAATATTGTATAAGCATCCTTAGGATTTTTAAAATAAAGAAACAATCTTAAATCTTGTATTTCTTCTAAGTATTGGAAATTTTTAATTCTAATTTTGCTTTTCATACACATAGACAATGTTTCAGATTAATCTGGAAAATCGCTAGTTAATCGTTGCCCATTAAAGCAGGGCTTTCAATATGATATACACTCTTCTTTACACGTATCAAAGCCCTAAAATGTACTCTGTTTAATTAAGATTCTTTTTCGAGTATTTGTTAACAAGAATATATATATATATATATATATATATATATATATATATATATATATATATATATATATATATATATATATATTAAAAAATTGGTCAATGTCCATTTCCCTTAGTTCCATTCACTGAAATTCATCTTTCACGTCCGTCTTCCAAATGCACTTTGATGACTGATACAGTAATGGCAGACATATGTCAATATTTCAAATAAATATAGCATTCATAATAAAAATATCAATATAGAAACCAACCTTCTTTACACTAAATGAATAAAAATGTTATATAGAGGTGTAATTAATAAAGCCAAAATTTATAAATAACTGGGCAGTTGGTATGGTTCTCCAGTTTGTTGGTCTTTGGCCCAGGAAAAGCTAACATTAATTATATATTCATATTTGAATATAACTACATTGTATGTAACTTTTTAGGATCATATTTTATTCTTCCATGTCACTTCCATGTCACTTGTTATGTTATTTTGTTTTTTTTTTGTTTATGCATGTCGTTTTAATAAAGATATTTTTTAATTATATATTTCTATGAAATTTCATATTTGTTTGTTTGAGAAATAGAGTCTTCGTTTTCGTGAATGTTGCATGATATACGCTTCGGTAGTGAAATGTTGTTTTAAAATACTAAAACTTAGCCGAGATTTCTACATTTCAAACAAAATTTAATTTCCAGACTGAAGCGGTTAAAATGCATCATTTATGATAACAAGAATTTAACTTCTATTTTCAAATGTACAGTAACAAAAAAAGTTATATTTCATCGTTTTATCATTAAATCATGGAGTTTAAATGATGTAAACTTCTTGAAAAAGCCCGCTTATCAATTGATTGGTTAACTGTATATAGTTTAACGTCGCATTCGAAAATTTTTACTCATATACACACGCCACCGTATGCCCTAGAAGGGCTTCATATTTACATTCGGTACCCAGGGCCATTAAACAGCGAGGGTTCTTTATTGTGCCAATGCCTACCGTCACATTTGACCCTAAGTTTTTAAGGTCATAATAGAAAAAGGTAAACTATACACTTATTCCATTTTTTGACTGATCACAATTTTCAATAGTTTTAAAGACATTGGTAGAGTGTTGCAAATAGAATGAACAATATTTCTTTTTTAAAGGTAAAATCTTACAATATTTCAGAAAGCTTATGTACTGCTTGAGTATTTTTACGTTCCTTGATCGCCCGAAAATTAGAAGTTCCTGTATGTGCAACTACCAATAATTCAGCATATTACTATGTCTTTTTTGTAGATAACAAGTCTGAGAGATAAGGAGAGAGAGAGAGAGAGAGAGAGAGAGAGAGAGAGAGAGAGAGAGAGAGAGAGAGAGAAAGTATGTTGAAATGTCACAATTCAGGATCTTTTGGTTTTCATACATTTATGTTTGCTGTGTTTTTTTTTTTTCAAGTCGGCTGTGAGCTTGATTTGAATATCATTTTCGTGTGTACTCACGCGTAGAAATATGCACGGAGAAATTAATGTGCGCTAACGTGACGTCACAATGAGGCCAAACAGAGGTTTTAAAATCTAAAAAAAAAGATATAGGCCAGCGAGTGCTTTTAGACATGTAAAATGTAAGCATAAGGAATGTTTTTGTGGGTTATTGGTGTGCAAATCACACAAGACTTGAATGTAGGCATGTTTTTCAATGATACGCTAGTGATTTACACACAGATAATTTTCACAAAACTTGAAAACAGTCATTACAAATACACCGCAATGACATACTGATATTTCATCAAACAAGCTTTCCCTTTAGGAATTGAATTTGGTTTTATCTTTTTCATTACTGTTTCGTGTAAGGTTAAGATCAAGTATATATAAATTGTATAAACTTGTCAATTTATTATAATTTAATGGGATTTGTGTAAATGGATTGCGCAGTTGTGAGGTTTTCCCTGGTAGTGAAGGTGTTTCGTTCCAATTAAAACCGCGCATTACAGATGTAAAAGGAATGAGGAACAAATAGATAAATCGACGTTCAATAATACTAAACGTAGCTCTACATGTACGTATATGGTCCTATTGACTTAGATTTACCCTAATTGCAAAATACTTAGAATAAAGGTATATTATTTTGCCCATCGGCAGGACTTTCACTTGTGTTTAACGGGATGGTCAATGGAACGAGATTCAACAATGAAGGAGAACAATGTGGCTAGTCAGGCTATCATATTATTTTTGAAAGAGAAAAAAAACTCGAAGGAAAACATAATGTGCTGATAACTGTATGGACGTAAATTATAAAATCAGATCATAGAAAAATCATTGTCACTTAGTACTACAAAATCGTAGTCTTAAATTCCTCAATCATGAGGAAAAACAACTTGGACAATTGGAAAGTCGGTGAAAGGCAAAAGGAGATTCAGAATAATGACAGTTTATTACACAGTTTTAATACTAATTTATATATATTTAAACACAATCATTAGTTTAATTGAATTTCACAATGTGTGCAATCAGAGAAGTTTTAATTACATATTTTTCTTATTTACCAATTTGGAAATGTGACAGTTTTCGAGTTCCTTTTTTATTAAATACGCAGTTTTTTTTTATTATAGTAAAATTTAAAGATCGTAACTGTAGTATAAAGTGCATAAAATGACCAATGCCGTACAGAAATTTCGAAAAAAGGGTCTTGTGTACATGTTACATATATAATTGAGCACCAATTCTAGAAAACAATCTATAAAAAGATAATGCTGCCAAGAGAAAATTCTAGAGAAAGCCTGTGCATGTATGGTTTATATAAATATTTTTCGTCTGCCTAGGAAATTTTGTTTGAAGGAAAATTTCATTATGTGGATCTTACATAGAAAAGGTTGCATTTAATACTAGTAAATAAATTTGCTCTTTAACTCGAATATTCTGTACAATTTAACATAAAAAGTTGTACTCGTCTTAAACTTCATCTTGAGAGCAAAAATTACCTAAATCTATTTTCTAATGAATAATAATTTAATCTGTTGTCTTTGATTATCATCACAAAATTGTTTGCTTGCCCTCTCCCGACCGACTGGTTATTTTTTTTAACCTCCAGAAAGCTATCATTGATGTACTTTGGATGATAATGAAATTTTCTGAAAAATACATTTTTCACACCTACCTACCAACCAAATATTTGAATACCGAGTCGGGAGAGGACAAGCAAGCATTTTTCTAAAGTTAGTCTTTCTCAATCTAGTTATTTTCATAAAAAGATTTGTAAAAAGCAATTCATTGTATATTACCATTTAACAAGGAAAATGACCTCGTTTCTGATTGTTATTTAAGGGGGATGTACAAGCCATATTGGATCTAGTCTGGTGTAAAATAAGAAATACCAAGAATGCACTTAATACTCTACTAAACTAGCCCAAAGTTACTCAAAGTGCTAATGCACTAATTACCTACTGGTAGAGACCAAAATCAGTTAATAATTAAGTTTATTTTGTTTTAATTAGGAGGAAATTAATCATGTTAGAACTGCGCAGCTACAGCATTCACGAGATGAAAAATGCATTGAATATAGTGTTAGTTCGATTCATTGATAATATGGCTACAACCATTTGTTTCGCTTTTTTCTTATCATTATCCATAATTCTTGAATATTTGATTTTTCATATGGGTGTCTTCCTGAGGCCATGTGTTTATTTCGTCCGCCATTCCTCTGTCACACAGTGTTCGAATAGCATTGGTTTTAGAATAAATGCGACCATAATAACATCAAGACAAGAAATTACTAAGTAATAAACATTATGTTATATTACTTACTACTTTTATTTGTTGCATTGCATCGTCTGATTAATTAAAAAAAAGCGATTTAAACCCTACTCCAGCAAATCGGGAAAAACTGTTCTGTTTACAGCTCGAGATTCCTCGATAATATCATTCCACTGAGCACGTGGTTGGCATGTGCATATATCTGCTGTGGATAGATGCGTTTATTATCATGATTATATTTAATTTTTCATGGAACAAGTCTTGATGATTTGTTGGTTTCTTTAAAACTCAAGAAAAAAGATAAAACATGTCCTAAACATATGTGATTACGGCGGGTCTTTTTTCTGTGGCGATAGAAGTTATTTTCAAATGGGGCACTGCAAGGAGGATGCTTAGCATTCAATTTGAAAATGTTAAACAATATGCGGTGCATGAAAAACAAATTGTAATTACATGTCTTGCATTCGAAAAGTTGGTACATGTGTCTATTTTGTTTAGCAGTTAGATAGAAAAAATAGGCAGTTATAGGATTTCCTTCAGGCACCTCACATAAATAGCTAGATTGTTTGCAATGAACCACACATTGTATGGAGTAATGTTTGGACATAAAAACGCATCATGTCTCATTATGTTGACAACATTGTAAGCTCTCGCTCATTGAACATACGAAGCTTGATAAAATATATTGAGTTGTTTCTTTGAAATTTAAAAGCAAGCACAATGTTTGCAAAGAAAAGTCCATTGCATATGCTATGTCTATCGAGCAAAAAAAAAAAAAAAATGAGAGGCTACCCCCCCCCCCCCAAAAAAAAAAATCCTATGTTTATTTTTCAAAATCGTGTACTAGCCTTATAAGACAATTTGTTATAAAAATATTTGGTTGCCCTCTCTCCCGATCTACTGCCTAGAAATGGCCCGACTCATTTTTTTTTTACATCCCATTACATGTTTTTTTTTCTTCCGTCAACGAATATGTTTAAAATTTTAGGAATTTTTTTCTCACCTATAAATACGGACCCAATAATTTTTCCCTGAATTGGGAGGATCACCAAACGTCATTTTAAAGATGGTATAAAATATTTATTAATGTTGATTTTTTTCTTTACTCTGTAAAATTGTAATTTTGACAAAAAGTTTTTTTATTCATTAAATCTCATAACCCACTCTGAATGAATTCATTCCTTTTCAAATGTTGCTCAGCTAAAATCAAAATTGTAAATGTTTATTTGACAGAGTATACGAGGGTATATCAAAAAGTAAACGATATATCTTAGGTATTTGATAGTTATATTATTGTTGAAATATTCAAGTATTTTTCAAAGTGTAAATTGGAGGTCTTTGATAGCATATTGCTTAATTAAAAACACATCCCTTTTCAAACTTGCTAATATATCACTGGGCAATATAACAAGTATCATATTTAAACCATCTACCTTCCTTCGCTAAAACGATCTATCCAATCATTGATTGAATTTGTAGGAAGCCATTTGTCTTAATAAACTATGAACAAATTCTTATGTGCTACTTCAAAGGCATTTTTAAGATATACTATAAATATTTTAGTCGTTTGTTAAACGAGTTCCACTGAGGCAACCATTTTTCGTCACAAGTACCTGCATAATGACGTCATTATGAGCAAAAATTTATTCAGCATATGCTATTTTATAGAACTTGTGTTTGGCTATGTGTGCATCAAATTTGTTTCTAATCTGAAATGTGGTTTTGTAGATATAGAGATAGATCGCGTACTTTGTGATCACCCCTCGTACTAGTAGGTACTAAATCAAGGTCATTCATATCGATTTTATGTGTTTAATTTCTTTGTGTTTCATTGGTGATAATAAAAATTTTGATATATATTATGTTATCTGTGGCAAACTTACAAACTCTTAATTCTTAACTTTGATGGTGCTCATTTTTCCTTACCTGGAATCAAAGAGTTTAAGATTTTTTTCTTTGATATCAATAAGTACATTATTTAACAACCGTTCTATAATAATACTAAATAAATTACTTCAAGCCATACTATAACACATTTCCTCTTTTAAAAGTGTTCATACTATTTGAAATATTTTGCAACTGTAATTCTCTTCTACATTTAAAGATTGTTATGTCCCTCCATATTAAGAAGAGGTCTAAAAAAACAAAATTCTATGCTAAAAATAGACCACGTGCTGCTATCCATGAACTATTTTCATGATTCTTTACACTCTATTTGAAGACAACGATACCTTGTTTTGAACTTGAAATTATCATTTAAAAGTGCAAAATTTAGACATTTTCTCAACAAATGGTTGTAGAGAGAACATTGATGCACATTTTGCATATTTTTTTGGATTTTTTAAGGCTCTGCTGAATTCTGTAGCTGCGCAGTTCTAAGGAGCATATCAAAAGCATTTTTCTGCAAAAGTATAGATTATATATGCACAACATGTATTCAGTTATGAATATTTATAGTATCTTTATCATAAGGACTTAAAATTTGATCAAAATATGATGTATTTTAGCCATTTGATTGAATGTTTACATTTCGTTCTCACAGCACTAAAGGTGGCCGTACATCCCCCTTAATGAAACATACAGATATTCCTGAAAAGATTTTAGAAGAAACTGGAAAAGATTTGTATTGTTTGAACAATTTTGCGAAAGAAAAATTGTGACGGTTAAAAGGATTTAAAAGAAGTGAAAAACCATAATAATGGCGATAAAAATAAAAAAATACAACGTTATTTTGATGGTTGTTGTTCACAATAGCTTTTTGATTTTGCATTTAATGAGTTAACTAAATCATAAAATTAAATGAAAATTGTCACTTATGTTTTTGGCTCGGATTAACAGCAAAACATTCGCGTTCTAACGCAAAAGTTACAAGTTTAGTTGCCTTATAATTATCGGGGTTTTTTATATAACGCGAAAAAATATATGTTGAAACCTACAAAAGATAAGCTCATTGGCATTGTTTTATTAAAGGAAAAAACATTCTTTGACTTTGATTTTTGACCCATAGATAAATACGAAATAAAAAAATAGCAATCGCTATGGGCTGTCAATGGACTATTTAATTCTTGTACTCTTATTACTATACAATTTTGAATAGTTAGGATAGGTCCTCAGTACCCCCTTGCTTGTTGTAAAAGGCGACTAAATGGGGCGGTCCTTCGAATGAGACCGTATAAACCGAGGCCCCGTGTCAAAGCAGGTATGGCACGATAAAGATCCCTCCCTGCTCAAAGGCCGAAAGTGCCGAGCATAGGCCTAAATTTGCAGCCCTTCACTTGCAATGGTGACGTCTCCATATCAGTGAAATATTCTGGAGAGGGACGTTAAACAATATACAATCATACAATACAATTCTCTTTGAAAAATAAATCCATATATAGATTTATACGAAGCGTTTTTTTTTCAAGAATTACATAGACAATAAAGAAATTAATTAATCATATTTTATCAATTTATAGATTTCTTATTTTATCTCACTCTTCCTATATTCATCAGGTAAATATATTTGTCCAGAGCAACAGTTTTACTGGGAAATGAATGGTGTCCAATCTTAATTGTATCCTTTATTTTATTGTAGTATATTAGAATTGATTATTTTTTATTTCTTTAATAAAATTCCAATTGTGAACGCAAGTCTTCCGTTTCCACTTCTCCTACATATATATGTACGAAATAGAATTCTCGAATGTGGACAATCTCCCCTTCTTTTTTAAAAACGATTTTACATGCCTGCACTAATCTGAAAAAATCTATATTTCTGGTCCTCAAGGAAATTAGTTTTACTTCCAGGTTTGACTAAAATGAGCATGGTCTGAGAAAATCATAATCTACATGTATTCAGGCTTTAATGGCTCGTACATATATTACGGGCTCTACATTCTGTACAGAGAGTTTTTGCAGACTTAAACAACTATTTCTGAAAAATTGTAATGTGTTGTACTTAGAAAGAGACTAATGGACATCCTGATAGTTTTTCAAATACTGTAAAAGTACCTTTTTTCCGCGTGGTATTAATTTACGCTGTGTACGCGGTCACAATTTTTCCGCGAAAATTTGTCCAAGCATACTCAATATAAATGTAGGGCATACCAGTAAAGTGATAGTCTAGGAAATCCGCGTAGTTTTCTGCACGCAGATCCAGCAGAAATCATTAACAGCACCATTGACAGCGTGCATGTATTTTTAGACACATTAAATTGGTATGTGTGCACAGGCTCAAGACACTGTAAAGCGTTCTGGGAGCCCATACGAGATATCTTCACAAAACGTACCAGTGACATTTCGTTCAAAATTTCACCTGCATTACTGTAAATCAATTTGTACATGCATACATTGATGGTTGAAGAAAGAGGCAATGTAGCAGTAATGTATACTTTTTTATGTAGCGTTAATGTAACGTTTTTTGTACATGTAGCGGTAATGACTACTTAGCGGTAATGAAAATTTCGAAAATGTAGATTAATGGAGTTTTATGAAAAGACTTACTTTTACAATCAACGACTGTTTTTTTTTACAATTTATACAGAGACAAACTCCAATCACTGAAATGTAAAAGTCAGCTGTGAAATGTTAAAGTAAGTCTCTTCATAAAACTCCACTGATACGCACCATTGTAAACATACACATTTTCAATTATAAATTGATAGACCAATACTCAAATAATTAACCTAATTATACATGTACATATTCACATAAATATTCTATCTAAATATTATATTTTTTTTTATCTCTATGAATCTTTAACCAAGTCATCTAAATTTTTAAGGTTTTAATGAAAATAATAAGTAAATTGAATTTCGTTGTTTATTTCCTATTATCAAAGAAAGCAATTAGTTCTTAACTTGGTAAACATAAAATTTTTAATATCTATAGGATTTTTTTTCGAAATTATTTATTAGATTTATTGATTGTATATTGTGTAACATCCCTCTCGAGAAATTTTATTCATAAGGAGACGCCATCATTTGCCGGTGGAGAGCTGCAAATTTTGTTCTTTAATAGGTATTCAGGTCATTTAGCAGACAAGGATCTTTTTCGTGCCAGCACCCTTGCGACGCAGGACTTCGGTTTATACGGTCACATCCGAAAGACCGGTCTCCATGTCCCACAGTGGAATTCGAACCCGCGACGTAAAGATCAACTCCTTACTTCGCGACTCTAGAGCAGACGCTCTAACCACTGCGCCACGCGGGTGATTGTTTATAAGAAAGGAGAATGTTATTTTAAGTGCATTAAGGATTATTAAAGTTAACTGTACTTGCAAACTCTTTTCTTTGAACACATTCAAATTTTAACTTTTTTTATTTTGTGTAGATAGTATATTGAAAATATTACCAGTATTATATCTGTCAACTTAAGAAAAATCTCTTTCTCAAATATAGACTAGTGCATTTTTACACTTGTATTGTCAGGCGACTTCATACTTACCGCATATCAATTATTCAAACTTGAAGTACTAATATATTTATTAACTTAAATACAACAAAGAATAAAACAACTCACATACATGTAGCACCGACTGAAAGGGTAATGGAATTGTTCAACAATTCAATAGACCTATAAAAAAAAGAAAAACTCGTGCATCTTGAAAGTAGTCCGTGTACATATGCATTCAGCAGCGTATGTGCACAATACAGTAAAATTCGGTTATGACATAATCTCTCGGACCTCTGAGATAACTTTTCAATATCCATAATTTGTTTTATCCGTATACTACGGAAGCCCAATAGTGCAAACCAAAAATAAATAAAGAAAAACGAAATTATTAAATAAAGAAAAACGAAATTATTAAATTATTAAATAAAGAAAAACGGAATTAATATATAAAGAGAAACGAAATTAATATATAAAGAAAAACGAAATTATTAAATAAAGAGAAACGAAATTATTAAATAACGAAAAACCAAATTTATATATAAAGAAAAACGAAATTATTAAATAAAGAAAAACCAAATTAATATACAAAGAAAAACGAAATTATTAAATAAATCATTTGTTTTTCTTTATTTAACAATTTTGTTTTTCTTTATTTAAAAATTTCTTTTTTTTTTAAATTAATTTGGTTTTTCTTTATTTAATAATTTCGTTTCTCTTTATATATTGATTTCGTTTTTCAAGTAGAAAACTGAAACTAAAATACGGAATTTACAGATGTGCATGGTAAGGGCCTGAACCCATAAATCATTAGAGCACACGTCTGTTAGACCTGATTTTGTTTGCCTTTGCACTCACCGTCTCCCATATCGAATACACAACCATTACAACATGAATAGGGGAGAATTTAACCTTTGGTATCTAATAGTAATATGCTTAGATTTGTGTTTTTATCATGCATTAACATGATTAATGTGAACTTTAATCAGTCTGATAAATTGGCCAGTAATTCGGTGAAATAATGACTGTAACAATTCGTTTAATATCATTAGCTTTCTTAACCCTCTGCTCGAAAAGTCTAATGATCAGCAATTAATGAATCTGGACACGTAAATAATGACTTTGGACATTAAACATTAAAGAGATTATCCTAATAAATTGCACAAATATTTTAGATTTGCATGAAAGTTAATATTCCGTTGTTTACAACGTGTACTGTTGAATTTTTAACATTTAGGAAATCCCCATGGCTTTACAGTACTTGCACTAGAAAATGCCGTAAAATAATACGTTACTGATCGGACTTTGTGGGTTTGTTTGATATTGTAAAAAAATGTTTAAAGAGAACAAGTGAAAAAATTAAACAAGTCAAAGTGGTTACAATAAGTAGATTTTAATGATTGCTCACTATATTAGAAATAAAGTAAAACACTTCTGATTTCTTGGTCTTAATAAATGTCAAATTCTCAATCTGTACTATTTACAAGTCAGTGGTAGTGTATGACTAGCTACTATATAACTTGATTTCACATATTCGAAATGACAAACTCTCAATCTGTATTTATAAGTCAGTGATATTTGTGAACAAACAATGCACACACTTGCATAAAACAAATCCCACAAAGTAATCAAATCATTTTTCTCTTTATAGTTTCAACAACCTAAGATTTATGGGTACACAGAGAGGACGCTAGGTTAAGTTCGTGGAAATTCAGTAGAACGATACTTAAGGTCTTGAACTTCTCGCGATTCACGAGCTTCATTGGAATATCATTAATTCTATGCAAACAGAAACAGCCATCCTCTCTAAGTCCAGGCTTACAGACTCCAACAATGATGTGGGGATATGACACAGCAACAACTTCCCGTAAACAAAATTGAATAGTTTATGAATTGTTTACGGAAATGGGAATTTTAGGCTGTGTGCACATATTTTTTTCGACGTTTGTTAATTTGATATTTATATCTCCTTCCACCACACATTTGTAATGTCGAGATAAGGCGTAAAGAGTTACGAGGTGGTGCTTTATAACATGTGCGCTTTATGGATGATTCATGGGTTCAGGCCCTTACCATGCACATCTATAAAGTCCGTATTTTAGTTTCAGTTTTCTACTTGAAAATAAAGAGAAACGAAATTATTAAAAGTAAAAAACGAAATTATTAAATAAAGAAAAACGAAATGATTTATTTAATAATTTCGTTTTTTCGTTATATATTAATTTCGTTTCTCTTTATTTAATAATTTCGTTTCTCTTTTTTTAATAATTTCGTTTTTCTTCATATATTAATTTCGTTTCTCTTTATATATTAATTTCGTTTTTCTTTATTTGATAATTATATATTAGTTTCGTTTCTCTATATATATTAATTTCGTTTATCTTTATTTAATATTTTGTTTTTCTTTATTAAATAATTTCGTTTTTCTTTATTTAATAATTTCGTTTTTCTTAATTTATTTTTGGTTTGCACTATTGGGCTTCCGTAGTATACTAAGGAATAAGTTAAATTGATTAAGATGAGGATCCAAGATAAACTGAAATTTAAAGATGTGTGTTTAAGTATCGTCTCTCAAAGTAACTATTTTGTTTATCGGAGGCTCGGGATGTCGTCTGTTATGCTTTGGGATACCTTTCTTATCCCCAACTCCTAATATACCTATGAATGAAATTTGATGCGACTTTCACAGAATCTTTATCACATATTGCCATTTTGCACCTATTTTACTCGTCTTTTTTTTTGTCCCCTTTGGGGACCAAATCAAACAAATAATTGTATATTTTGTACACTATAGTGATGAACTGGATGAGTTAAGGAGTCAATGAGAGGACAATTGATAAAGAGATTATACATGGAATTTAGAACCATCAAAATTTAAAAAATCGATAGCTTTTTAAAAAAAATATAGACGCATAATATTGGGATGACCACCAAAGCTAATTAACATCTACATTGTATTAATCATTCTAAATGACTGTTTTTGTTCTTCAAATATTGCTCCTAATTTTAAAAGGAAGGAAAAGACCCTAATAATTTCATGATTTACAGGACTCCTTGCAAACGACTGGAAACCTTACCGATTTCGACAATACAGCTTAGAAGTGTCAAATTCCTCTGCTATACAAGATTGGTTCCAATGTTACAAAGATGACACTCCAGATTCCCGCATACCATCAGACATACAGAATATTCCATGTGAAAGAACAGCCAGATACCTCAGAATAAGAACAAGATATGATGCTCCTGAAGATAATAGATATTGGATCACAGGGGCTATACTTGAAATATGTGAAGTTAAAGTTTACGGTAAGGAATAGAAATTGCCTTTTAATCCTTTACAGATTAATATTTGAAGTTTGCCGAATACAGTAATGCGTTTTAAAGAAAAAATAAACATTTCGAGGACCATGAATAACGCAAAGATATATTGTAAGAGGCATAGATCGTGATTGAAACAGTCCGACATTTCCATAAATGACAAGGGGGTAATGACAAATAAATAATATTTTGAATACAGGACTTCTATTCACTTTATCTGCAAATATTGTGAAGTGTTGTGTCATTTTAAAATAGAGCATGTAAAATGATATTAATTTCAATAATGAAAATTTGAATTATATATTGGGAAAAGAGAAGAAAAATGAATTTTTAAATAACACATAAAAAATATAGCAGGTTATCAATGGGGAAAAATGTTATAAATGATGTTAGTTTGGATAAAATATTTATGAACAGTTATATCTCCATGAGAAAAGATAAATTAAACTTTATTTTTAAAGAATAATACAAACTTTTTTGTTAGGATCACAAATATTTCTAAAGATTCAGATTCAAATTGTTGACCTGAATAATGACCAACTATAATGGGATGTTTTTATAAAAAAAAATATAAGGTTAAAAATTTGTGCAAAATCAATGCATCAAAATTTTATTTGTGTTAAGTACTCTTAAAACCTGATTCTCAAACTTTATTTATTCTAATGCAAAAAGTGTTTTTGACTGACCCTCCAAAAAAATGAAAGAATTATCATACTGATAATGTATGTTCTTTAAATATAGATTGCTTAGTGAGGAAAACTTTTTGGAAAGCTATTTCTCAGTGTTATTATTAATTAAATGAAGCAAGCTATCGGAAAGGATTGTAAAAATCATTCTTAAATAAATTTCATAGGGGAAGGGCGAGCCCCCTCTCATTCAATACAATGCTTGTATACTGTGAAAACTCGTTGAAATGAAAAGAAATTAATGTTTTTGTCGAGTTCAATAAAATGTGTTGGTATTTGCATGAAAAAGTGATTTTTTTATCAAATTAAAAAATAAGCCGATTATTCAATAAAAAGATGCGACTGAATGATAACTAAAAGGTCACTAAAATGTATTTGCCATTCAGTCGACCTTTAGATTCTGCTTGATTACGTTTTCGTTTAATTCATAGGGATTTATTTGTGTCAAAATCAGTTAAAACTGCGGTAAAAAATGCACAAATTACAAAAGGTGGTCAAGAAGTACGTAATTAAATGCCTTTAATTTCAAATGATTACAAATCAAATATTTTAAATAAGTCCATTTATATGTGATTTATTTCCTTGTGTCGGAAGTTAAAGGATTATTTGTAACAAACATTTCTACTTTAACCAAAGGTTTTGTAAGTGTTGATCATTAGAATAACATTTGAGGGATAATCCTCCTGAAGACATTTCATGAGATTTAATTGAACTTATTTGATGCCGAAAACTCTACAGGTTGTGATATCGGTTATTATGGTCCAAACTGTTTGTCTTGCGGAGGCTGTGCAAACTGTGACATTGTAACTGGTTGTTTAGTGCTAAAGAACAAACATGAAATTCTTGAACATTTTATATTTCTCTCATACCTTTATTATGCAGCTACTATGAACCTATTCCATTACGTTATTCCTATCCAAATGAATAGTTACATATCGTGAAGACGCGAAATGCTCTTAAAAAGTTCTTGTTTTTTTTGTTGGGGACCCTTTTATAACCACAGTCAACTCTAAACAGACTGTTTATGTATGGTGTTGACTTAATAACGTAATTTCAAAACATTTTGACTATGATACAAACATTTCAAAAGATTTTTAAAAGACATTTCAAAAGTTATTAAAGAAAATAAAAAAAATGGAAGTGGAGGCGAGGTATAAAATTTAGTCTATTTTTGTGGCATAATAATAAAAATTCATGAAGCATACACTTAATAACTTCTAAGTTTTCACTCTAATAAACGTATTTATTTTAAAACTGCGCCAGAACGGTGTAAAAATTATTATAACCAACAATTTCGAAAGAAAATCAATTATCACAGATGAAAACCAATCTCCTATGACAATCAATGATAAAAAATAAAAATGTATAAGGGTACGTGTTTTATATAATCAGTATCTTTTGGTGGCCAGTGTCAATTTTTAACAACTGGTTTAACTAAAAAAACACGCGATATTGGCATAATGACCATTGAAAAAGTCAGAAGAGTATTTGGAATGTTGATATCTAGATCATCCTTCTATCACGTTTTACTTATTATTAGTTTAACGTTTGCTTTGTCCTATATATAACATTTAAAAATTAATAACAATCCATTCAACCAAATTTTCTATTCGTTTGCTTCATTTTTATCGCCAATTTGTCACAATTCAAAAGCATAGGACAAAATTTAACCAAGATTTCCATTACATATAAAATTTGAAACAGTATCAGAAATCTTAAAACAAACAACTTCAATGGCAAAAAAATGATAAGAAATTGGTACTGTGGTTGTCTATCTTTCTTAAACAGTCTGCACATCCTTAAAAGTGTGCTTAACACCCAATGATATTGACCAGAAGGCATTTGTATGATGATACACAAATCAAATCAAGGGCTCTGAATCCCATTTAAGACATTTGGTATTTTGATAAGAAATAACAGCCCCTCCACAAAATTTAAACGGTTTGGTAGCAAATGTGCTAGTCTCCTATTAATGGGTACATGGTATCGACAAGGAAAGGATTTCTTACAGTAATTAGAGTGAGTGGTGATCTTACTCCATGTATATTATTTTATGTAAATTTTCATATTGAGAGAGATCATGTGAAACTTGGCTTAAAATTCTGTCGAGATGATTACATGCATTTTACGCAATGTCGAACAGAAATATGCATTATTTACCATAAATTAAAGAAATCATTTAGTGTATACATTTGTTATTTAAAACATTTAAAAAATGTTGAGTGAACACTGAGGAGTTTAGTTCTGTGTATAAATGTTCCAGTCTTGCAATTGATCTACTTAAAGGATGTAATACATGTATGCACTTGTATGTTTA
Source organism: Saccostrea cuccullata (assembly GCF_032062105.1). Taxonomy (NCBI): domain Eukaryota; kingdom Metazoa; phylum Mollusca; class Bivalvia; order Ostreida; family Ostreidae; genus Saccostrea; species Saccostrea cuccullata. Next base: position 27,588 of record NW_026936985.1, read on the forward strand.
TTCGGAAATACTGGAAATTGCGTAGAGACGCAATGCAATGGAAAGGCTATCTGCACCCGAGGGTGTAATCAAGGATATGGGAGATAGATGTCAGAACGTCTGTCCCTCGACTTGTCCAATAAAGTCTGCAGCCAAATTAACGGTTTGTGTACTTCCTGTAACGAGTGGTCTATGGGGAAAGATGTGAATTAAAATGTCATTGGCCTTGTGCTGAACAAAAATGTAACAAAGGCAATGGAATCTGCACAATTGGATGTGAAACTGGGTTTTATGGACCAGGCTATTACGGAGCAAAATGCGATATACATTGTAGAAATGCTTGCTTTAATAAAGAATGCAGCCAAAATAATGGAAGTTGTAGTAATGGATGCAACAGTGGTCTTTATGGTTTATTTTGTGATAAGTTATGCAATAAAAACTGTAGACAATTCAACTGCAGTCAAAATGGTACTTGTATTAATGGATGTAAACCAAACTGGAGCGGTGATACATGCAACAGTAAGTTTTTTTATTCAAAATATTTTTTTTTCCTATTTTCTATGCTAACAGCTTGTTTTGCTATGCTATGTACTCGTTAAGACAGAAAATCTTACATTTATAATGTAATGACGTATTCCACAAAATAAATAGAGTTCATTCTGTTCGTTGGGTTATAATTGTTGGTATTCATTTTAATTTTATAAAAAAAATGCGTATTTTTTGTTCATTACAGGAATTAAGTTTTGTGAACATATACTTGTAAGGGCCCAAAAAAAAATGAAATAAATTTTGGCTCATACAGGTAGCTACATAACTTTTTGAAATTCAGACAATTTTCAATTTCATAAGACCCCAAAGATAAACCTTATGTTTACTATTTAGGATGTGATTCAACTCATTTTGGAACTAATTGCTCACAAGTGTGCAATGTTAATTGTATCAATCAGGCATGCAACAATGTGACTGGTGTTTGCACTGTTGGGTGTAAGAGTGGATTTTATTCACAAAAATGTGAACAGAGATGCAGTGCTTCATGCCAATCAAATTGCAACAGAAACTCGGGGAGTTGTGAAGGAGAATGTCCAGCTGGTAAATATGGCGATCGATGTGAACAGACCTGTCATCAAAATTGCAAAAAGGTTTGCATAAAAGCAGTGGTTTGTGTACTTCTGGGTGTATTGACGGGAAATTTGGAGCTGACTGTCTGCAAACCTGCAGTGGTGGGTGTATTTCCGGTTGTAACCAAGACGATGGAAGTTGTACTTGTAAGATAGGATGGAAAGGTCGATACTGTGATGGTATTTATTTAGAAAATACCTTTATTATTGCCAAAACCTTAACTTTTTCTATTACAAATTTTTGTAAAGAAAAGTTCTGCGTTCGTAAATTAGGTTTATCTTACAATAATTTTAATTAGCTCTTTTAAATACTAGTCACAAATTGAATGTGAAAATTGAAAAGTATTTTATTTGTTTTTTTTTTTAGTTTGTAAATCGGATTATTATGGTCAAGAGTGTGAAAATCAATGTAGTTCAAACTGTTTGAACGGAACCTGTCTCTCAAACAACGGATCGTGTATAGGAGGATGTACAGGTGATTTTATGGGCGAGAGATGTTCTATGAGTAAGTTGACGAGGATAAATTTGATATTTGTCTGCTTATTTCCTGATAATATTTACTTTCAAAGGACAAAATAATATATCAAGGAACATTATATATTTTAAAAATTTATGATTTTATTAACTTTAATTAAACTTTAATTGAAAAGATACGACTTCTGAAACGTTTTAGAAGTAATGGGGAAATGTACATTATTGTGAATGATGTCAATATTTATTGTAGTTGGTCATATAATTAAAAATTAATGTTGTAACCATTCTTAGAACATGATTTAATTGCTCATATCAATTTTACACCTATGTATTGACGCCATATTTTTATTAATTCCACTTTGCCATTAACATTGAGATTTGTCCCCAAATAGTGTTTCATATGATAAATAAATCTTTCCTAGAACTAACTGTAAGTGACACGACTTCTTTGCCGACTACAGCTATTGGTGCTGGGCTAGGTGCTGCATTATTTCTATTGATTTTAATAATCATCGTCGTCATATTACTCAGGTATGTTTGAAAGATTTTTTGGCTTCAAAAATCTACATAAATGAACCTAATCTGTGAAACTAATAGTGTATGAGAATGTATCATTACATTGAATTAATAATATTTTTTATTGAAGATACAAAAGACGAATGCATCAAAATACAAAGTCTGATATGGTTCTATATAAAAAGAAACACACTCCATCTTCTGGTAATTAAAATATCATGACATGTAAATATTCTTCATATATCTTAAAAGACTTTTGTATTGTTTCATCTTATTTCGAGAGGAAATTGCTAACATCTTTTATGATTGTCAGTTTTTAATTATTATGTTCTTTTTTTATGATTTCAGAAAACAAGTTGTTCACAAACATAGGTAATGTTTCGGTACCGATCGAGGACCCAGAAGAAGAGCCACAAATAGAAAACCCTGAGAAGGCTGTGTATTATAATGATCTGTCTGTATACAAGGATGTCGCTGTGTCTGATTTACTGACTTTAATCACACGTAAGGAAGCCAATGAAATGGAAGGATTTCAGAAGGAGTTTAAGGTCAGTACTTAAACATTTAAAGTGAAAATAAGATTATTGAATTGCTTATAATCATTTTCTCTTCGTACAATTTTACGTTCCTAAGCCTGCAGCCTTTCGTTTTGTATTTTTAAAAAATATTTTCTTTCCATTTCAGCATTAGAATGTTTAAAGATTACCTCATGAGCATTCTCTATCAGAAATAAAGTTATTCTTTGATCATTTTAACTAGTCAGATTAACATTGTTTTCATTTCAAAGCGTTTATAAATACCGTTTTACATAATATCCTTTGATCATCGAGCAGTATTTTTTTTTAGTCTCTTCCTTATGGAGAAAGATTTTCCTGTGAAACAGCTAAAACAGCAGAAAACATGCTCAGGAACAGATTCAAAACCACTTTTCCATGTAAAATTACTCTTTCTAATATTTTATGATTTCATTTTCAATAAGAACCTGTATGAACAATTCTTTCATCTTTGAAAAGTGAATAAAAATTTGAAAAGAAAGTAGTTCTTAAGCAGTTGAATAAAATTTAATATTCTTTTAATTTTGATATTTAGAAATGCATTTAATAGTTGCACAGTGTATACGGTTTAAACTTAGTACAGTTTGCGCGTTTTGAGTGTTTAGATTTGAGTTTAACTAGGATAGCATTCCCCATAACTTAATGTTCATCCATTAAGTGTACCAAAAAACACAATTTTGCCTAAAGTCCACCATTTAACTCTGCACAATTTATTTTAACGTCAAGCGAATTTACACGTTTCTGATGTGGTTTACGCCGAATATTCAAAGTAAACTTATTTTTACAGCAATATAAGAGTAGTTTACAATCAGAATTAAATTACATGCATTCATAAATATTTTATATTCATGAAATGTTGTATCAGAACAGTTTGTAAAACGTGAATTTGATAGGATACATGTGTAACTTATATTGAATACATTTTATTCTTTATTATTTTTCAGAGTGCATTGTTAAGGCTTGAAAAAGGGGGCGGGGCCTATGACTTTTATGTATTTCTCATAATACCTGAAAATAAAATATTTTTTTTATTGTATTAGCCTAATAAAAAGCAATAAAACTAATCAATGCAGAAAAAAGTTGCTAGTTAAATCCTATGTAGCTGGTTATAAATAAATCACTGATCGAGATGAGCTTGTAAATATGACGTCATGTTGGTAAAAAGGGCGTATTTCATGTGCAATGAGAGGCAGATTTAAGAATTTTTTAACCATGAAAAATGCTTTTTATTATTAAACAGAATATTATTTTCAGGTTTTATTAAGTCGATTAATACCAATGTATATCCTTTGTTTACTACGAATATTCATTAACTCTCAAGAAAATGTATTTTATCAATTATGTCGTGTTATTGTGTACAGGTATATTTTACATCGAAATGCCTAAAATCGTATTTTCGCAAGAGCATACACTGCATAGATCTTAACCATTTTTTTGGAATATAAAAGACATTTTACTTTACTTGAAAAGTGCTGTTGCTTTCTTTAAATTGATGGCGTGAATATACAAGCACACAAAACATTTGGTAAAAGTCAAACATATTTTGACGTTGGCCTATTTACTTGAAAATTAAACTATTAAAACGCGATTTCTATTCAAAGCAGCATCACTTTTCAGAAACTACAAAAATAATGCGCACGGTATTGGTACACATTGACGTTACGTCAAAATAACGTTAACAAGCCATAACGTTGTTATAACGTTTGAACCTCATAAGATGCATTTTTTAGATCTTAAAATGAATTTTATTTTTCAAAAGTATAAAAAAATAAAAGGGCAGATAATGTTCAATGTTTGAACCTTCCTTTTTTAAATATTAAGATGTTTATTATTAAATCTAAATAATAAAATTTTATATACCGAAATGCTAAGACACTCAGTGCAAAAAGGAAGATGAAGATGGATATAATACACCTGGAAAAAAATGCTCATAAATGTGTGTTAAGTAATTCTTCAGAGTTTAAACTCTTAAGTATAATAGCCATTAGCATTGATAAGATGAACTACTACTTTAATAAGCATACATCTTTTCTTTTTTCTTTTATATTATATTGGGTGTTTCAAGTGTAATCTGCTTTAGCGTAAATGACTCCCAATGTTATGAAAACAAAAGAAAAACTTGTGATAACATGCATTACTGTCATGAATTATAGGTACTCTCAATGAAATTGTATGTGATTTTAATGCAATAGACACCAATAATAGAAATTCATAATTTTCTTACAGATGATCATTCCCGCGTTATTTTAGAAGTTGGTAATGGCTTCACCTATGATTACATCAATGCAAATTATATCGAGGTAATTAACACATATAATTTACTTTAATTATTTTTTTCTGCTATGAAAGCTTGAACTTAATATTAATATTTTTTTAACTGCACTGTAATATTTGTCTTTTAGAATATGGAGGGGAAAAAGGAGTTTATTGCTTGCCAAGGTAAGAAAATCAAATTGTCAAAGTCCATCTGAAAAATATTATCCAAACTTATAGAAGATTTATATTATTCCTTTGAATAATAAGGTTCTTTACCTATGAATTTTTCTTTCACTAAAAGTTAAGCTTACTATATATTTCTTTAGGCCCACGTGAAAACACTGTGATTGACCACTGGAGAATGATTTGGCAGGAGAATGTAGATTACATCGTCATGTTGACCAACCTTATTGAGGGACCAAAGGTTTCATGTATTGCTTTATCTATTAAAATATAGAGAAATTTATTTGAATTAATATGATTTTTTTAAAGATATCATCACTTGTGTCATAGTTTCAAGAAAAATATCAATTGTAGAAAATTCCTATCCTCAGTTTTGTCGACTAAATCTGCTCTAACCTGGTTTTGAAATCACAGTATTAAAGATTTTATAGTCCTAAAACTTTATATCAATTTCCTGAAAACTTGGCATAAACATAAATTTTATTTTCCTATTTTTTTTCTTAACAAAAATGCAAATTATTTTTATCATGAACCTTCTTTTAGGTGAAATGTCTCCAATATTGGCCAGATGTAGGAAAGTATCTGGAAATCAATCCATTTTCCGTAACTTTGGTTGAAGAAAAAGTATATGCATATTTCGTCGAGAGAAAAATGACTGTTCGGAAAAAGAGGGTATATAGAAATAAACTGTAAATGAAGCATTAGGAAAAAAGTAGATTCGTGTATTTTATTAAGGTTCATGTATATCATTGCAATGCATAATACATTAATTGCAGTGTGTGCTTATTTAAAGGTCACTGGGTCAAGGACGGTGGTACAGTTTCATTACACACGATGGCCAGATCACGGGACTCCCAATCCTCTGAATTTGGTTGTCTTCCATCGTCACTTTAGACACAAAGTCCAACCTTCTCAGCATCCAATTATTGTCCATTGCAGGTAATACTTAAGGACATACGTTATACATTAATGGGCGAAATTTTGAGCATCATATTCGTTATATAAAATGCTATTGTCCTGAAAATAGATATTAAGTACTTTCAAATTTTAAAGAAGACTAAGAAACTAAACTTTTCTTTATATATTTTTTCCATCCATCTATTTTTTAAGTAAACTACTTGAATCTGAAATTTCCTTTGATCTTTGATCGCTAAACTGCTTTAAACCAATGTAATTTTTCTCTTCATATATAAATGCTTTACAGTGCGGGAATTGGGCGAACAGGGACATTTATCGCCCTTGACGTTTTGTCCAGATATGGCGAGGACGAGGGCAAGGTCAATATCATAGAGTATGTCAAGGTCATGCGTAAAGACAGGATGACAATGATACAGAATGTGGTTTGTATATAAGGAAACTGCAATTTTTAATTATATTTTGAAATTCTTAATTTACTGCTCTATCTTGAATAAAAAAAAGAGAGATGGAGATGAAGATATTCTTTTTCATATATACAGAGAGAGAGAGAGAGAGAGAGAATATTTTCTCGAATTGAACTAGTTTGCAATTGAAAAATGCATAGACAAAAGTAAGAAGAATAACTTGACATTGTTTCATTTTAGGACCAGTACGTATTTCTTTACCATGCTTTGTATGAGTTCTTCAGAAGAAAAGCCCAATATAAGAAAAAAGACGAATTTCTCCACCATTATGGAGATGTCGACAGAATAAATACACAGAAACATCTAACCAATGAATTCAATGTGAGAATACCCAATGTTTATAATCAGATATTTGACAATCTTTTAAACTTTTGTGATGTTTAGATGATAAAAAAGTATTTGCTTGCAGTTGAAACAAAAACAAATGCACAATTTGTATACGTTATAAATATTTATTATTGATGTTCCTTTCTAAAATTCACAAAATCAAGAAATACTATGATCTTCATTGGATTTTTAGGAACTGATTAGCTTAAAACCACGATATAATGCCCATGATTTCAAGAGTGGAAAGAAATTTTCAAAACTGAACTTTACAAAATCAGTGTTACCAGGTATGTCGATTTATTTTGGACTTTTTTTTAAAAAAAAAAAAAAGACAATTGCAAATAACATAGAAGGAGAAAGATAAGCGTTGATATAATGTTGGAATTTTTAGCAATAATAATAGATTGGTAAAATGTAATACAGCTGTATTAAGTCTTAATATGTACATTTGCATAAATTTTATTGTATGAGGCTATCACTATCTCTCTAAGGACCAAAAAATCGTTCAATTAACGTATCGTTAAAATTAAGGAAATATGGCTAAATTTGAGTCTCTGTAAACTTCCCACAGATACATGTACGTTATCAATCACTCGAGCAATGTACATTACTTTATTCTTGGCAGAAATATTGGTTAAGAGAGTTAAACTTTATTTGTGAAGAATGTCCTTAAATACATTTTATGATTTTTTTATCTTTAGTTGAGCGATATCTGGTCTATTTGACTTCCCATGTACCTGGTCGAGAGTCTTACTACAATGCAGTGAATGTATCTGTATGTATATAAATCTCATAATTTGTAATATTTTAAGACACAATGATGTCTTCACACTTATTGTGTGTTTTTTAAAAGAATGTTTAAAGAATAAATATAACAAAGATCATGTCCAATAACTTTTTCGAACTAATCCCTTTATTAATCTATAAACCAAAGTTTGATGATAATTTAATAATAATCATTTCATGAACATGTTGTGTACTTTACGTGCTATTTTGACATATTTACATGTCCACTTGTATCTTCTGTCTTGGCTTATAGTCATTCACCCGAGCTGAGGAGTTTATATCAGCACAATATCCGGTGTCTGGCGCGGCCATAGACCTTGTTCGTCTGCTAATTGATCACGAGTCAGCATTCCTAATTTCATTAAACCCATTATCAGAAGTGAAAGAGGTAATTTTAATATTCTTCAATCATTTTTGGTGATAACTTGCTTTGTGCATCCCCAGTAAATATTTTGTTTAATTTGATGCTATTTTTTCATTATAAAATTCTAAACTATAATTTAATGATTTTTATTCCAGTTACAAAGCTGGATAGAGCATCAACATAATCCTGTCAAATTAAGTTCCTACAAACTTACTAAGGGTACAGAGACATCACTAACCAAGGAAATAAGAAAAACAACTATAAACATTACGAATAAGGAGGTAAATTGTTTTTTTTTTCCGAAATAGACGCTTATTAAATTATTTGTATTGAAATATCAATATGTTCTTATGCTCAGTTAACAAAGACATGTGCTTTATAGGTATGTAAAAATGACTTTAAAAATAAAACATATTCTGACAGGAAAGCTCAGAAAATCATGAAATACAAGTATTTGAATGCCTAAATTGGAGTTCCGATGATGCACTGCCGAAAGAAACTTCTTGTTTGACAAACCTCATCAAGCAATTCAGCCTTGATCGGAAATATCACCCAGACGGACACGTCACCGTGATATCAAAGTAAATACTGGGCCTTTGGGTATATGCTTGGCATTTATTAAAAAAGGGAGTTTTGTGATGCCTTATCAGACAATTTTTGTAAATGTTTGAAGTCATTCAAATAAAAATTGAAAAAAATCCAAGGAAAAGATTTTTTAACTCCAATGTTCCAACAAAAAATCTAAATATAACAGCCCAAGTGTAAATCATTCAAAAGAAAAGGGCTAGACAAAAAAATTAAAATATATAGATCAATTCAGTAACAGTTAAAAAATCAAAGGTATACAAGGGGAGGCAAGGCTATTTGTTAAGAAACACACATGTAAACTATTCAAGCCCTTTCAACAAATAAATTAATATTTTTTTTAAGTGAGTAAAACTCAAAGGTCAAAAATGAATTTTATAGGTAAGGATGAACTTAACAATTTACGGAAAATAATGAATATTTCTTAGAATACACTTAAAGTCAAATTATCTTTGAGATAGATAAAACAATATTCTAGGTTATTTTTAAAAAAGTATTTATTTTACGCAAAAGGGACGGTGCGACCTGTTGCGGAGTGTTTATTGCTGTGTATAACGCCATAGAACAGCTACAGCACGACGAAGAGGTGGACATATTTACTATTGTACAGCAACTACAGTGTAGAAGACCAGAGATGATATCTACAAAGGTATATTTTATTGATTAACTCTTAATGAATGAAAAAAAAATATATGTAGACTTGTCGAATTATACATGTTTATACACATTAAAGGTCAAGTACGGAAAAAATAGATCTTAAAATTATGTTTATAAATCATCAAAAGCATTAAATGAAAGTTTATGGTTGTGTTTATTTTTAAAAAAAAATCCAGACATAGACGCAATATACCTGTTCAAATATCGTTATTTATAGACATGGGCGATAAAGTTATCGCTCTTTTTCATGACGTCATCAGAGACAATTGCTGTATAGGCGCTACTTTACAAACAACCAATAACTGATTAAAATGACTAGTTTCTACGCTATACCGTGTTATTTAAGGTAAACTCGAAGATAGACGTGCGTTTACTTCGTAGTACTAAAGCCCAGAAGGCTCATTCGAGATTCAAGTTTCGAAATGCGAGATTCAGAATTCGAGATTCGAAATTCGAGTTTCGAAATTTAAGATCCAAACTAACCAATCAAAAGCGGGTTCAACTTTTGATTACTTCCCTTCGTAACGTTTTTACTATCAAGAAATCGTTGAATATATTTATAACAAATGAATCATTTGCTTAAATGATAATGCAAGAAAAAATGTTTAATGAATTAAAACGAAATAAAAATAAAATTTGGATTACATTTTAAAAAAATACATATATAATCTTATTTTTCTAATTTAACAAAGTAGTAAATACGTATATATGTAATATTACATGGTCTTATCGTTGACTTGCTGAAAAAGCAGGTCAAGTAATATTATTTCATCAGATCGTTGCTGATGGAGAAAGTTGCATTTAATTATAATTAGATATGAAATTTTATGAATCGTATCTACACTGCACAATAATTTAAGGGTATATTTTCATTACATTTATAAAGGATACATTTGTGCAGCGAGACTTGACTGCTGAATCGAACTCTAGCGTTAAATAAGGTTTAATAAGGGTATATTGCAGTCTTTGCCCATAAAGCTATGGTCAGAGACTAAAATATAACACCATAACGCTATATAGTTCTGCATGTAATTTAGACTCATCTACTATTTGATATAAGATAAAATAAATGCCGCATTTATTTTAATTCATATCGCCAATCTGTATTGTAGATATAATTAAATTTTTTAATTAATTCAAGAGATCAAAGCATTGGATGAAGATAGTTAAATACTTAATTTTTATGTATTTCCTCTATCAGGAAAACGAACGCGATTTTTCTTTATCAATACTACGTCGTCTTTCAAGTTTCAAGCCTTTCAGTGTGTTTGGAAAAATGGGCAGGCGGGGTGAGTAGGGGTGGGGTTATTGTTAACCTTTAGACACTTGCTACGTATGCATAACTTTATTTATATGTCATCAACCCGGTAAACAAAGTAGACAATACAAATATATATATATATATATATATATATATATATATATATATATATATATATATATATATATATATATATTCCTGATATATGTATTCTACTTAATATTTAAGAAGCCATAATATAAATTGAAGTGTATCTTGCTGATCAAAAATCCAATGATTATTTAAATATCCTTCTTATATAAATAACACTCCTTCTTGCATTGTAATTTTATTACATGACTAATTTGTTATTTATATACTAAATGATTTCTTGATAGTAAAATCATTATAAAGGGGAGTAATCAAATCTTGAACGCTTTTGATTGGTTAATCTGGATCTTGAATCTCGAAATTCGAATTTCGAATCTCGTATTTTGAACCTTGAATCTCGAATGAGCCTTTTGGGAGCTTTTGATTAGTTAATCTGGATCCTGAATCTCGAAACTTGAATCTCGAATTTCGAATCTCGTTTTTCGAACCTTGAATCTCGAATGAGCCTTCTGGGCTTTCGTAGTTTACAGAATCAACCGATTATGTTTGAGCCCATTATGAAGCAATCAGAATATGTTAGGCCTGTCTACATGAATATGTCATCGAAGTAAGAATCCGAGAATAATGAAAGTAAAACGGGAAATTCTCCAAGAAGCAATAATTTTTTTTTTATATTGAAAATAAATTAAAACGGATATTCAAAAACGTTCACCATGAAAATCGAAACCGTTAGATCATTATTTGCATCTATGTAGAATACGTTGTTTTATTCGTTAGATTACTAATTAATAAACTAGTAGACTCAATGAGCAATGATAGTCACCTGTGAAACCATGTAAACAATATTATAAGCAAAGTCAAAAGTGGTCAGCAAATAACTCTGTGGCCGCAAGTGGTTGCTTCAAATCGTACCCCCATTTCAATCAAAATGAAAATAGAACATTCAGCATGCAAACATGTCTCATTTTTCAATAAAAAGGCGGCGTTTAAATTTTTGGAAATTAATTTCCGAAATTTAAATAAAACAACAAGAAAATCCTGCTATAGACATTATGACGGCCGTTCAAAAATTAAGCTGACTTGTTGCACAGAAAAATACATATTATATTTAATGACATAATCAGGCAAAATGTCACATTTAATATAAACGAATCTTTACTCATATGGTCTTCAAAATTTCATATCAAAATGTTGTAAATTGATATCAATTTTGGGTGAGTTATCAGGACATATCATTAAATCACGGAGCAGCAAAATCTTTAATGTCAGGGCATTATAAAAAAAAATTTCACCTTTCATTTTTCTCAACATTTTCCTTAGAGTTCCTGTTAAGCTTGCGTTACCTTATCTACTCATCATCCATACACTATTTCTTGTCAAGCTTAAAATACATGAAACAAGTAAAGCATATATATATTTTTTTGTTTTAATACCAAAAACTGCAAAACAGGTACGTATTTAATTATGAGATATAGTGTGACATTGGTCACTCTGATTTTTTCGGTCCGAAAAAAGATTTCGCACAGGCGCCTGAAGAATGGATCGATACCCCCCTTTTTTAATAAAAAAAATGTAAGAGCGTAAAATATCTCAAAAATATATATATTAAAAAGAATCCCCGTCAATCACATCTATATGTCGTTCTATGCAAGAAGATTGTGTGTTTTTTCATGTAAATAGAGAATGGCCTTATACGGTATAATTTTATTGCTTGTGGGTATTCCCCACCAGTATACTAGTCCCTTTCCCGTATCAACATAGAAACCTATAACCATGCACGATCCTGCTGAGCATCTCGGAACTTCACATATATAACTGAATAAACCATTTTCGTGACTTTATGTCCTTGATTTTAATTCTCATGTCCCCTCCCCCTCCCCATCTTTTTATTTAAAACACACACACACACGTAATGTTTGTACATGTACCTTGACGACATTGTGAGTGGATTCTATGGTTTAGAACACATACTCTGCAAATGCAATCGCCATTTTCACAATGTAAAGGTTTTGTGATTTCGGAAGATGTATGTATATATATTGTTTAACGTCCCTCTTGAGAATTTTTCACTCATATGGAGACGTCACCGATGCCGGTGAAGGGCTTCAAATTTAGACCTATACTCGGCACTCAGGGCCATTGAGCAGTGAGGGTTCTTTATCGTGCCAACGCCTACCGTGACACGGGACCTACGTTTTTAAGGTCATATCCGAAAGACCCGTGACTTTCACTTCTAGTGCCGAGCGCTTGGCGAAGGAACAGTCACTACCTTTGTTTACGTCTTAGGTATGACGCGGCGCCGCGATCGAGAATCGAACCCGGGCCTCCCGATCACGAAGCGAACGCTCTACCACTAGGAAGATGTAGCGGTAATGAGCACCCGACAGATAAAAAGCAGCGAAAATGAGATGGAATTTGTTTGCGATATAGGGATAATATTGAACTCCTGTGTTGTATCAAGTTACTTTTTAAAAAAAGACTTCGATTTACGTGTAATAATATATTTGCTATATTTCAAGAACACTCTTTGCATTTTATGTCAGTGCAAACTCAATAACTCTCCACTGCCCCGGTATGCCGGTCCCATACAAAAAAATCAGTGTAACATTTATTGATCTCGTCAGTTTGAAATAACAATGCGTGTGTATTTTTTCCTCTACTTGCTCACAGATAGATTTACTAAATTTTATAATTTTATGTATTGAAATTTTGCGGATGTTTGTTAATGCGCTGTACTGTGTACTGTGTGCTCTATCTCTTTGGGTCCTTCGAGAAAAGAAATAAACTTAACACTCTGTATAAATTTTACATAACAGTTCAAAGCTGCGCTCTGCACCATAACCCTAGAAAGGATTTTTTAAAAGCACTTGTAAACAACCAGTAAACTCCCAATCTGTCTTTCTCTCGCTCAGTCACTGCAGTCAGTTATGGGCGATACCTCCCGTCACTAAAAAAATATTGATAGTCCAGGTAAATTTTAATCGCGCAGCATAATTCATACCAGGCGGTTTTCAATTAAACAGCTAAGGGAATTTAAATCATATGAGACCGGTAGACACTTATGTATATATTTTTCCAATATTACAAAAATCTCCGTACTTGACCTTTAAATACAATATTAATAATTATCTACAAAGGTGAATTTTAATTGATTTTACCAGTGTTTTATAAAAAATGATAACTATGAATAGTCTTTGATAATACATCTTATAGTATAGGTGTTCGTTTGTTACACCTGTAAAAGTGTACATTATTTTCTGATAATTCCTGCTGGTAAATATTAGATTTCATTTTTCATAAAACTTGTACGATTTGTGTTTATGTCTGTTATGGTTTATTAATCGTAGATTCGTAATTTTTTTTCTTCTTCTAAATCATTTATATATAACGTAAATTCTTGTATGATGTACATGTGATATGGAGATAAAAAAAAAAAAACTAACAAAACAAACAATGTCATAAATACAAATTCTACGCATTTTCTTTTATATTTCAGGAAGAATATGAATTCTGTTTCAAAGCACTATCTGATTTTCTAAATACAGACAATGTGTATGCTAATTCTTAAAAGAAAACAAATGAACGACACTAAGAAGAATATTGCAAACAATAATTAGGTGAAAATGTAAAAATGATGTGTCATAAAGGTTATATAATAAGGATTTTCTTTCGGAATTTAAAGAAAACTTTATAGTTTTTTTTCTCTTATCATTGTACCGTATATTCGGTTTTTTTTATGTTTATTTTTTTTTTTTTTTTTTTTTTTTTTTTTTTTTGCAATGATGTATATCTCACTTTTGCTGCTATATTTTTCATTTGCAAAATAAAAAAAATGCAAAAATTATGTCAGCTATAATGTGACATATAAATGTATTACCATTTAAAAAAAATCCTCAATCGTAAAAAGAAACGTATGAAAATTAAAAAAAAAACTGTACAATCTACCCCTTTTTCGCAAAATTTCTAACGTATGAAAAACCTGATATACGGTATTTTGCGTTATTTTAAAAACAATTTTAGTCATAATTTATTAGAAATAAGGGCGCATTAAGCATTCTCCTTTTAATATTTACTTACAACTATTTATTGTGTAACTAAATGTAACTTTTTTTCATCGGTTACGTTTTTTGGGGTATTATTTTTTTTATATAAACCTGTTCCTTTAAAATTATTTAGATGATCGATTGTTTTTTTAATTATTATTTTTGTACTACTGATAACATGTACATACAATGTAAATAGATGTATATCAGATTTTTTTTCTTGATATAAAGGTTTCTGTTATTAGTTAATAGAACATTGCTTAACTAGAAGTCTGTAAAGCTAACAATTAAAATTATATATTTTTTGAAATAACCAAACAATGTCTTTATAACCCAAAAATATACTTATTACGTCTTTTGTCAATATTTTCTTTATAATTAAAAAATAGCATATTTAGGTATTGAATGGATACAAGGTTCAGTCTCATACAGAGGTAACAAAACTAAACCTTCTCGTAAATAGAATTCTTTTAAGTTTTCATGTAGTTTAAGAATAAAAGATTAAAGAACAACTCAACAAATCATTGGTTCATCCCTATCTTTTTACTCTAACTGACTACCTCTACTCAATCTAATTTAACGTTTAACAACAAAATATTGTTTTGGTTTTCCGTAGATGCAATTACACTGCTAATGTTCATATAATATTTGAGGCACCACTTCAAGTGTCAAACTTCTGCTACAGCTGTATCTGAGAGAATAAAATTTCATGAGACAACAACAACAAAGCACTTTCTATACATAACGCCATTATGTGCCTCCTATTAACCATATTGATAAGGCGCAAGTTTTTGGTTTTCCTTTGCAAAAACAATGAAACAAGTAATCATTTTGTTAAACAAAACTTGGGCAGGATTAAAGGGATCCAGATTTTACTTTTCGTTGTTATTTTTTCTTGGAAATTACTATTTATTTTATTTAATAAACATATTTATATCATATTCAGATTTTTGTTGTTTTTAGGAACTGAAATGCTATTAGCAAATAACGAGTGACATCTCTGAGTTAATAATAAATGAATATGTTGAAATGATATCTCTACTAAATATTTGATTTGTTTGGTTTTTTTAAAAACCTATTCTGTAAAAGAACTGGTCAAAATTCTGGTCAAAACTATGTTTTCTTTTTATATTTTAAAAGCATTTTAATAATAGAATTATTTGTTTATAGCAAACCTAGGTGGAGTTTTTCTAATCTAAGATTTCCTTGGTCTTCCTGCTATGTGTCTGCTCGTTATTATTTTTTTTACATCGCTATTATAGGAGTTGAAAAATTTCAAGGGATTATCATTGAAAAAAAACTTTTCCAGAAATGCAAACCTTTCTTAGGTATCAAAAGATGAAATCACCATGGGTAATGTAAATTCAATTCATGGACCCTTGCGACAAGAAAGCATGGAAAATAGTGCAATATTATACATTTACATGTATTGACTGAATTCGAGGGGAACATGCGTTTTGTTGAACTCAAGAACCAAAATGTCTGCCTGAGGCCGTTAGGATTCCTGTATTTCCTCAAAGTGACTAAAACATGTATTTTCATCGCTAATGCTGAACATTCTTAAATAAAAAAAGAGCTACCGATGCAAATTTACACGATATAACAACTTTTAGGGCTTATGTGTTTCAAAAGCATGAATGACTTGACCAGAAGTCTAAGGGTTACTACACTAAGCCAAGTTAGAGAAAATTTGACCGCAGTATCTGAAAAACAGACATTTAGAAATGCCCAAGAATATTTATTTCGATCAAATAAAGACATGGATAAACCTAATGCATGGTAGATATTGGGCTGCGTATGTTGTAGATGGCGGACTAGCACGTTTTAAAATTAAATGGTTGGAAGGGGGGATGTTTTAAAAGTTATCTGTTAAGAGGGCTAAAAATCAACTTTCGGTAATGGAATAAAAATCATTTTAACTGTTAAATAACTGATTTGGCAAAGTTAAAGATGTCCTAACTTTTTGGTACATAGTTATATCCGGTATATAGTTTTCACCATAAAATCAGAGTGTTGCGTTTCTGTTGACTGTGAGTATATTAATTGTATAAACCTGTCAATTTATCATGAGCGTAATGAAATTTTTGTACTTGCATTTCGTTGTTGTAAAGTTTTCCCTGTTAGAGAAGGTGTTTGCTTTCTATTTAAAATGCGCATTGCATGTATAGAAAGAATAAGGAACAAATTAATAAATCGACGGTCTTTGTTGCCAACCCAACCTACATGTAAACGTTTTCTTTTACCTAAATTCGCCCGTTCCTTAAAATACATGTAAAATTAATTACGGTATATTATTTTTTACATGGTAAGGACTTTCATTTTAATTGCATGTCTCAGGGAAGTCAGTGGGACGAAATATAACAAGAAAGGAGAAAATCGTCGCTGGTAAGGATTTACACCCTGGTTTTCTAGATTACTGTAAAGTTTCTCTAACAAAATATCCACAGCAAGTATACCCTTACTATTTTATGAAATACAGTGTCATACTTATCATTTCATTACCATGCCATACATTTGAACTAAATATATATACATGTAGCATTTGGATTATTATCTGTATGCATCAATCTCTGATGTAAATTTTTACTTGGCTAAAGCAAATCATACATATTTTAACATAAAACGTAAGCTTTTAAAGGCTGTATAAGACCACATGTAATATCAAAATAATCGTTTGGATCAATATGCAAAGTCCGAATTTGCTTTCTGACAAGGCGTTGTTTTATGAGCTCGTATTGACAAGCAGTGCTTTGCACAGCTCACTGCGCTTGCTCTTTTCATTCTCTGAAATTTAAAAATTGAAAAAAGTTTGAAATCCATTTTTTAAATGGTGAAAAGTTAGCCTTTGTTGCTTTATCGAAAAGTATTATAATGATAAATCAACTTTCTAATACTCTCTTAAATAAAAATGGTAATAAACAGCTCTATGTGTGTATAATCAGCGGGTTTTTTGAACAGGAAAAAAAACATTAATACATAATAACATTTCTCTTTTTACAGGACATGCATAGTTCTTGTCAATAGCACAGTCATTGAGGTGTATTGGTTTTACATACATGTAGGTCTACACCCCTAAAGGGTTAATTTTGTAACTTTCAAGTTAAGGATATATAAGATAAGATATATTTTATATTCACCTCAGACATGAATTATGAATACCGCTTTTGCATCATCTATTATTTGTTAGTGAGATTTATTGAAATTTTAAGGACATGTGTGATCGTACAACTGACCTATACCATACATATACGACTTATTTTGAAAAAAAGGTTTCAGCTGCCTCTTATGATTGAAATTCAATTTTACATAGATCTTGTTAAAATGAATTCTTCCACAGATGCCCTTCTCTTTTATATATTTGTTGTAGTCTATATTGTAAGAGGGCGAAGTATATTTTGCATCGGGTTCGAGATTCAGATTGAAATTTTTATAAAGTTTACAAATCATGAAAAGGAAAATTATTTTTATGTTGATATCCTTTTGAATAACTGAAATAACGTTAGTATTTGGCTGTAAGTAATTTTTATAATTTATTTTTTACACTTGTGAATCTGTACATTGATTGCTCAATTTGCCAAATATACAGTAGGCCATCTTTTGGCGGTATTTTCACAGTAGATGTTGACCAGTGAAGATGTGTGTCAGCCGTGTTAATAAACGCCTTTTGTCTGATATATGTGAGTAATGATATTTTTGTCTTACATTCATATTAGACTAGGTACTTATGTCACAAGTGAATGATTATTCTATATTTTGTGAAATATGCAACTGAGTAATTTCCCGATTGAAAGTTGTTTATTACTACATGTAGTCAGAAATGATGTCGTGATGTTACCATCTAGTCATTTGTTTATAAGTATGTTTATTGGTTAAAATTAATAGATGCCCTGATGTTACATATGATTTTAAAAGATTGTTCAATGCAAAACATTTTATTATAATTTTGATTCCTTGTCAAGTACATGTATGTAATAGTTTGTTTGAATTGAGCAGTAAGACCTGATTGTATTTTTAGTGAACAGTCCTCTCGTGTGATGACGTCACAGTGACCGGAAGCCATACTGCATTCCTAAATTACTTAGGTTTGTGAACTCTGTACATTTTTATTACTTATTATTTATACTGCATATGCATATTTATTTCTTGCATAGATGATATGCTATATGATAAAATATAATAGACGTCTGACTGTCAAACTCATAAATATTTCTTAATGAAATAGACATTACTTTTTCCTAATATTGAAATGTCAGGAGGTTATATTATACTTGTTTACATTTATTTTTTATTGTCTATCATTTTCAATTGTGTATTGTTTATTTTAGCACCACTGTCATCATAACTATTGATATTCATTCAAATCAAGAATAAAAGAACTACATACAAGAACATTATTCTCTTGTGTTACAATATCAAGATCCTTTTTATATGTGAAAATGGAACTCGATTTTTTTTCCTACAATATTCATTGTCAATGTACATTTAACGATTTAAAACAAGGATATTTTGTTTTCTGAACGTACAAGTCTTTTTTTTTTTGTTTGCAGCGTCGGAAACAAAATAGTAATCGGTTTGTGTGTGAGTCTCTGTGTTTGCGAGTTTGTCAATTGTGAAATCGAAATGACGTAATTTGCATTAGGATCAATGTCGAATGATGTCTGTATCTTCAGAAATGCTCTTTGTTTAAGGATGCTTCGCTTTGCTGTACTCTTGTTAACTCACATGTATAAAGATTTCATTGAAAAAAGAAAAATTCAAGGCAATAGGGAAATAAATACATGTACTTCTGTAAGCAAAGATAAGCATCAGTTTAAGATATTTGTACATTCAAGTTAGATTAATATCTTCCTGTCCTTTGAGTGTTTACGCTCAAAAGGAATGTCGACAGTGACGCCTAATCCGAGTATGTAGGCTTCATGCTAGGCAGGCTTTTAAATAATATCAAAGGGTCTTCTTTCGTCGAATGTTTTTAACAAGATCTCTTCTTATTAAAAACTTCCTTCTGTGAATTGGCTGTCCTGTGGGGTGTGTATTTTGTTCTATTACAAGTAATTATTCACTACACCGGTATGATTCTAAAATTTTATACCATATATTTGTTATTATATAAGCTTTGGACGCCATTCTACCCAAGGGGTCCCAAAAATTAAGTGTAAAAGATATTATCAAATTAGGTTGTTGTAACTTTCACTTAATAACAGTATAATACAGTTTAAATTCGGAATCAATAAAAGTACGAATACATGTAGAGTGCGATATTTTAAAAAAAAAACAGTATTTCAGTATTTTTTAGACGATACTCGTATTTAAACAGTAAGATGTATGATTTGCTCATTTCAGGTTTCACAGTGATTCTCAAAGCGTAAAGGAGATTTGAAAACTTGAAAAGGGGAGAGGGGGTACATCTACATTTATCTTAGAAATAAATGTCATTGACAATCAATGTCAAAAAAAATTTTGAGTCGATATTTATTAATATGTACCTCTACCTTGATGAGTTGCAATTCCTTTCGCTTCGTTGATTTTGGATGGAATAATGGAATTTTCAATAGTTAATGAAAACCAGATTACGCTTGTCGGTATAGGAAAAGTATAACTTATGCAGAACAGCCATAATGCTTGTTTATATCAGGAATTTGCATTTATTACGCGTGGACCGCTGTTAATTTTTTAAGAAGAGATAAAAGCATATTGACTTAAATACAAACAGAAAAAAACTACATATATAAGATGTGCATTTGATGAATATTGAAACATTAAGGGGATTTTAACATCTTTAATGGAAAAAAACCCCTCTGGAACTAGATAAATAGACATGTATTTATCTTTTTCTATAGGCCACAAGAGATTTTATACACACCGTTGTTGTCTCTTCTCCGGTTGGTGGATTTTATAAAATTACTTCCTTTTTGAAATGGCTTTTCTTCATTGGATGTTGCTTATTTTGTTACCAGGAGCAATCAACTGTTACGGTATGTTACTGAAAAATCATGGAGTACTCTGAAATTCGTTCTTTTCTATTCAATTGAACATTGGAATGGTTGCTTTATTTAATAATTGAAATTAAATTTCTTTGCATAAAAATAAAGTAACTTAAAAAAATTCTTCCCAACAACAACAAAAAAAAAATAACCATGGTAATTTAATGGAGGTTTTACTTGAGATAAACCACATTGTGAAATTAATTTTGATACCTAAACTTATCTTTAAAGATCTTTTAAAGAAGTTAAAAGATTTTTTTTAATATTACAAAAAGATTATATAAATCAAAATTAACATTGGGTCTAAAGTATGCTACATGTAAGCGATGTTTTGTTGCAAATGACATGTGTTCCATGGTACACTCAATTTTTAGATTCAAAATATGTCCTGAAAACTTCTATTATAGAAGCATTTTTGCACCATAAACATATTTTTTACATTTAGATATATAATATATCAAAATATGTCCTGAAATCTTCTATTTTAGAAACATTTATACACCATAAACATAATTTTTACATTTAAATATATAGAATATATTTTTAAATTATAATATTGTATCGAAAATTTTCTCTGCCTGCACCAGATTAAAAAATGAGATACAGCACCTGAATAGTAATGCTGGTTTCCCAGGTGGTATACATGGTCCAGCAATATATTTTCTTTTGTGTTCAATATACAGATAACATATGTGAAAGAACAATATGCTCAGCCACACAGAGCTCAACAAGAAATGGCCTTTCTGCAGATAAAGTTATCGATGGTAATATCAATCAAAAAGAAGCAAATTGTTCGCATACTGCTGAAAATCGATCAGTAGCATGGGTTATGGTGGACTTAAAACGGGAATATCAACTGAAAAACATTATAATCTTTTACAGAGATGAAGGTAATTGGCGAATTTACAAGGAAAATGTTAAAAACCGAAAAATAGATTTATTATAGATTTATTTCGTAAAACCATGTTAACAAAATACCTAACATGAATATTTATAACACATTTTATGAGTATTTTATAACATATATTCATTTTATGATATGTTGACGAATATTACGGAGATAAAGGACAGTATTCGAGATCAAAAGTCCATAAAACAATACAAAATTAGAGCAGGGCAACAGGGACCTTCAAAACATCAGAGGTGCTAGCATGTGTAATGGAGGAGTAAGCATCCCCTGACCACCTGTTACACCCGGACTGTGCTCCTTCTCATGAAAGAAATGACGGAATAATCCATCGTCAATTCAGTGTATACACTGTACATAATTGACTAACAATTAGTATGAAAATTTTAAGTCAGCATTTGACTCAATGATCATGATAAATTGTATTTGTTGACAAGGTAATTATATCGACCATAGAACTTAAGAAATGAGGATAGAACTGCTGATATTCTTGTTACATCAACTTGTTTGTCAAAAGTTTACATCGTTTTAGAACGTAAATTATGCTCCTGTGTATCGAGTCAACTGAAATATATGTACTCCGTATGCAGGTGATGAAAGTATATTCGCTGCATAAGTAATTGAAGTTAAAAATTTAAAAGTTCACGTCATCACGTTCATCAAAGACCTTTATGTTAGATTACCATTGACGTCTTTTTTCAAGTAAAATATCCAAATATGAAACAGATCTGTCAAATTCTGTGGTATCATTTTTTTTAAAGCTCATCTGGACATATCTTATAGAAATAAGATTGGAAATTACCATTGCTAATTTACAATATGTTGTCGATATATGTAAATGTCGAGATGGGGCCAAGACAAGCTAGTAGCTTCTTTTCATGCATAGGAATTTGCACAAATTCTGCTTTACATGAATATACAGATAGGTCTGATTAAAACTGAGCACAATTGTTATCCATTGGTCTATTTAAATTAATACATTTTTTCACAAAAGCAAAAGAAAGATGTTGACACTATAATCATATTACAATGTAGGTTCAAGGGGGTATCATTTAATGAGCTCAGTGCTATAAATTGATCTAGTTTTCTATATTAACATTTAACATGCATTCTGCCCATGAAATGTGATAGAAGCTTTAAACATTTAAAACACAGACAGGAGTCAAATGGTTGTAGTATGCATTTTACTTGGATGTCAAAATGTTGAATTCCGTAAAAGGACATCCGCATCAGTCAAAATTCGGGCCCACATGGAACAGAAGCTGTTGTAACAGTTTTTCCATTTATGGCAACATGTCCGATGGAAAAAGCAGCGATTCTAAAACGTATATCTCTTTTGCAGCCAAGGCAAGGATAAAGCAAGCACTTCTACTACATGTATTTATTTTAGAAAGAAATATTTTCTTTCAATAAGAGCATAAAAAGATATCCCTTAAGCTAATACAGATATACATTTGAGTAAAAAAGATATCTCTTTAATAGGAGATACATCTTTAAATCTTAGAGAGGTATCTCTTTATAAACTAGAGATATTTCTCTTTAATTTGCAGGACATCTTTATCTGGGAACGATATCTCTCGAACTATAAGAGATATCTTTTACGGTTTAAAAATCTCTTTAACGTTAA
Organism: Saccostrea cuccullata; assembly: GCF_032062105.1. Classification (NCBI taxonomy): domain Eukaryota; kingdom Metazoa; phylum Mollusca; class Bivalvia; order Ostreida; family Ostreidae; genus Saccostrea; species Saccostrea cuccullata. Next base: position 50,678 of record NW_026936985.1, read on the forward strand.
GAGATATTTCATATTTTTTTTTTTTTACCAAAGAGATATCTCTAAATGAGAAATACATATCTCATTCAGTGGAAAAGATATCTCTTTTAGTAAAATAGATATTTTTCTAAGCGAAATATATATCTCTCTTAGCAAAATATATATTTCTTTAAGTGTAAGATATAATTATATCTTTAAGTGAAGGAGATATCTCTTGATTAGAAAGAGATATATCTTTCTTAAAGTTGAGATATATATCTTTAAATTTAGAGACATCTCTATATTATAAGAGTAGCTCTAAAAAATGAAAAAAAATCTCTAGAATTTTAAGATAAATTTAATTTTCTGAATAAATAGCAAAAGGGTTTGCCATAAAGGGTGTTAAAAATGTAACTAAATATTAGCATCGGATCATTAACTTTGCAACACACATACGTACGAAGATGTGTGCAAACAACGCAGCAATGATAAGGCTGTTAGAAAGCTTAAAATGCCTTAAAATATACATTTTATTTTAAGCTAGATTTTAATTTCAATATGTAATCCTGGCTTGTTTTAAATTGCAGTCAACATGAGATAAAAGTTTAATCAGGTATTATAATAAAGCATTTCTGTGATGTCACATGACTGTGTTGATCACGTGACGGACATTTATGTTATTCTTAAAGTTGCACAAAAATCGCTTCGGCACAAGTGCAAAACAAAATTATTGTGCAAAGTTTGTTGCATCGATCAATTCATCGTGATCTCTGGTACATAAAAAGTGCTGGGGGCAAGTTTAATTTTAAGTTCTTAAAAAAATATTTAACGACAAATTCAACTTACTATCATAAGACGGGGTATTTTCCAATCTTTATCGCGATTTGTACAAAAATGGATAAACTACATACGATCCCCCAGCAAAATTCAGTAAGAGGACATACTTTTCTTTTAGATTCATGAAGAATATCTCCGATTTATCCTTGTCTTTCACTTGTGCCAGTCAAATATAAACACGATTCATAAATTCTAATTCTGTCTACGGACGTGTAAGGGGGGCGTTTCATTTATAATTTTTCACTACTGTTTGAATATGTGCATACTGGACAAGCGAAAGGAAAAGGGATATCTATATTTCAAATGTTCAACATCATAACAGCATATGGAGCATAAAAACAATCCCAGCACTTGAATTAAAAAACAACGCACCCAAAAAATCTACATGCCATGTGTTAAAATTATGACACTTTCCCTGTCATGTAAGCTCAAGTATGCAGTGACTTGCAATTGACGTCATGTTTTATTATGACGTCATATCTAGGTAGTTAAGAGAAGTAAGTGCAGTTTAAACAGTTTGATATTTTACGGACAGCCTTATCCTAACCGCAAAAAGCATGTCATTCAACTATTCAATTTGTTTGTACACATCGTTATACGAGGGTTATCCCAGAAAAATTCCAACTTTTTTTAATATTCAAAATACTACTTAACCAAACTTGTTTGAAATTAATCTATTAGATATTTTGACAACATAGTTTAGGCCTGTGATGTCATATGCATCTAAAACAGCCTTTAAAAGATGTTAAATATCGGCAGTGGGCTCATGAACATTTTTTTTTTAAATTTTCAAACAGCAATGCCATTCAATGAAGTTTTCTTTGTTTTCAGGCTATACAGGAAGATAATGTCAACAATTTTACATACATAAATCCTCTATAATATGGTGTCCTGGTGTATAAAATTTCATTTATTTGACCTCATTAATGACAAATATAAGACGATATTTGCCAAAACGCTTTGAGTTAGATATTGTCAAACATTATGACGTTCAGCGCTAACGTGGAGCACCAAACTATAAAACAACACTTTGTTGAGCTGATCACTCCTGTTTAAAGAACAAATAGTTGTTAACGATGAAAAAAACACAATTATATGTTGTAAAAGTTTTATTCCCTTAAAATATTTCTAATGACAATTATGATTAAAAAAACATGGTAATTGTTTTCTTTTAGAAACCTATTCAAATGCATTGGATGCATGGAAACCATACCGGTTCAGAAATTATAGTTTAGAGGTTACCAATTCTCCTGGTGTGCAGCAGTGGGTACAATGTTATAAAGACAGAACATCTGCTGATGAAGTACCTTTCAGAAGACAGAAAATTGCATGTAAAAAAACAGCCAGATACCTTAGAATCTTTACCACATATGACGCACCAGAGGATGACCCAACCTTGGGTGCTATGCTTGAAATATGCGAAATTCAAATCTATGGTAAGTAGATTTTTTTTACATTGAAAAATCATGAATCATTTACATGATACATAGAATACAGTCTTGTTAAAAACTTCCTTCGACTTATTAAAGGTAAAAAGACAAAAGACTATCAATTTGCTATAATTTCAAAATGACACAAAATTAAGGAACAAATGAGCAAAACATGAAATATATATATATATATAGACGTTACTATGTGACAGTTAAAAAACTTGATTGTACTTGAGTGTAAAGCATCTGAAGATTTTTAAATGAAAGCGCCAATGCTTTACTTTGTTGTCTTCGTGTTTTCTTTTTAATTATTTTTACTATACTACTATACCGACCACTGTGAATTCATGGACTTCTGATATATATATATATATATATATATATATATATATATATATATATATATATATATATATATATATATATATATATATATATATATATATTCTGTGGGAAGAGCATCTTTTACAATATATGTTACGTCTGTTGTTTGATCGATGATGAGCTTATCAATATAGATATATAAAAAAGTAATTAGAATTATTCTATTCCGAACTGTATTTTTGCATAAAAAATTAAGCACGATATAATCCCATTTCGATATTTCACTCAATATATCAAATGAATGCAAATTGCAGCATAACAAACCGCATTCAGCAGAGTACAGGGACTAGATTAGGTATTCCAAGTCGTTCTTTTTTATTATTGGTTACTTAAATATTAAGACGAAATTTTGATGGATCATGGCTAGCTCAATGCATAAATACAGTTGAATTATGTGCCATTTGCGTGACGATGATAGATCATGGGTATCTCAGTAACTGAGAACAATTATAAAATACATCTATAGTAAATTTTAGATCGTGTATCTTCAGATATCGGCCTCGTCTGATACTTGAAGATACGTTCGTTAAAAGGTATTCTGTATACACTACAAGGTAAATACGCTGTTTGAATGTAGCGCTAAATCCACTATAATGTCACTACACTGATTGTCATACATGTAACCTCACGAATTAATTTGATATGTAATTTCGCTGGTCTTAATTGGTCCGTAGATCAAGCTAAAATTAAGCTTTTAATATGTCAATTAAAATACAATAAGGGTGATCTGACCAGAATTGAGTCATATTCTTGAAGACACAATGCAAAATTTTATAGTCTAATTAAACTGAAAATGTATAGAAATCATTAAAAACTGCGATAAGGCTAATTTATATAATCGAATACTAGAATGACATGTATACCCCTCAAAATTCTCAAAAGTTCAACAATATTATCTAAATATTTTTAACATTCAGAATTTACTACATGTCAATTTATATTTTTTCTCGAAAAGAGAGTTTGGAAATCTTTGATTATAATTTTTTGGGGAAAAAATTGTTCTCGGTATCTTTAGTTGATTTTTAGGGTAAGGTAAACATTATTAAAAGATTGTCTCTTGTGTGTGTTTTTTAAAAATAATCTTAAGGTATTCAATGTATAATGAAGGGATTTTGAACTATTTTGAATAATTTTAGACTATTTAAAAATGTACAACTAATTAACGATGAAAGTTACATTAACCAAATTCATAAGACATATAACATAAAAGGAGACAGTCCTTTTGCACCTTAAAAGTTTCTAATAAGTTATCTACCCTTGATGAAAAGAAGAAAATTTTTGATTTCTTAAAATTTCTGCGGTAATTAATTTGAGCCAGACTATGAGAAAGGGGATCTTATGACATAACGTCATAATGCACAGAAAACTTCATGAACGTCAGAATATTGCACGGCGTCTGCATTTTCGAAGACGCTCCAATTTCAATATGGAAGTAGAATTCCTCCGTTATTGAACATGTTGAACTTTATCGATTGATCAAAGCAGTCACCACCATCGTGTGACCATGGATGAGGCTATTTCTGTTGATGCTGAGCTTACATGTAGAAACAGGGTTAACAGAACTCTAAGAATATTGACGGATGGACTAGATAAAGTCTGCAAAAAAAATCAAATAAAAAACGATAAAAAAAAATAATAAAATAACAGAGAGAGAGAGAGATTATATACGAATTAAAAGGTACACCATTTAATTATTCTTTTCTCCAGATTTAAATAGTTGAACACAACTCAAAACCAAAAGAATAGAAATTTAAAAAAATATAATAATTAAAAAAAAAACAATTTTGCAAAATTTTATCCAATTAAATCAATGTTTGGATCTTTTGAATTTAATATACGTGTGTTCCATGTCATTTCTATTTCATATAAGACATTTAATAATTATAACATTGAGGAGTCTTCTGTCACTCGAAAAGGATCAAGAGCTCGAAATCCGTACCATTACAGCTTTGGAAATGTAAAAATATGTAGATTAACTTTTCAGTGTTTGTTTGATGTCGGTAAAAGTCTCTCTCTAATATCTTGAAAGATTATTCTGCAAATGAGGCCGTCCCTAGACGACATGTAAATCACAGAAGAAAGCCGAAGCATGCAGTCAGTCTTGATGATGTACATAGAGTGGTAAATGTCATTTTGGCCTCCCTCAGCCCGCAATCCCTAGAGGTAGGGATGATGAGCCTCCCATTTTTTTCCCTTGTAATTCGACAAAGAAAGTTTTTCATGTTCAGTACAAGTCGGCGTGTGCAAGGAGAGTAGAGCACCAAACATTTACAAATATATGGAACTGCTGCTGTTCACATATTAATATATGCGGTCCTCATTTTGATGTTTGTCATAAATGTCAATTGCTTAGGAAGAGGTTCTTGATGCTAAATCAGATTAAGAGAAATTAGAGGCCTTAACAAAATTTAAAAGTCACATCGATAAAGCACAGAAGGAAAGATGTCTCTACAAAAAAATGGTTAAAGAATCGCTCGAAGAATTGCAAAGTAACAATAGCCAGGAATATCACAACCAACCGTTATCTTCGGATTTCACCAAAGTTCACTTTGCATTCGATTTTAGCCAGAGTGTTGCTTTATGCAAGTCAAATGGAACCCCTACACTTTCTTATATAAGGAAAGTACATATATTTGGTTTTCGAGTTGACGACAAAGCGATGTAATATATCTATTTGATCGGGGAAAACGAAACACTGGAAGGAACTCATTCGCATGGTCCAGATACTGTTATTTCCTTCATGCATCATTGCAGTGCTTGATACATGCTGATAATTGTGCAGTTTCTCTCTCTCTCTCTCTCTCTCTCTCTCAGTGTTTATAACGTAAACCTTATAATGATTGTGTGTAATATTCAGGCTTTTAATCAAGTGTACAATAAATGTAGAAATATTACTAAGTGAAAGAAACCAGTTTTACATCAGCACATCATCATCTCAATTCCCGTGGGGATCCGGGTTAGAATAGGTCCTCAGTACCCCTTTGCTTGTCTTAAAAGGCGAATAAATGGGGCGGTCCTTCGGATGAGACCGTATAAACCGAGGCCCCGTGTCACAGCAGTCGTGGCACGATAAAGATCCCTCCCTACTCAATGGCCCTGAGTGCCGAGCATAGGCGCAAATTTGCAGCCCTTCACCGGCAATGGTTCCATATCAGTGAAATATTCGGGAGAGGGACGTTAAATAGTATACAATCAATCAATCAATCATCATCTCATATGTATATGAATTGAAGTCAAGTAGTTATATTTCAAGAGTGACTAAGCACATATAATCAAAATGGTCTTTTCAATTAAAAGTAAAAAAGAGTTGAATTTCAAAAGTAGCTAAATCGGGAGAAGTGAAATATTTATTTTACATATCAAAGTTCATACAAGTCAAGAAGTTGAATTCCATGAGAGGCTAAACCAAGAAAATATCACATATAGAAAGACGTGGAGCTGAACTCAATTATCATAGAAACCGAATCAAAAACTTTAAATTATGAAGAATGCATATCAATGAAAATAGAAAGTTTAAAATTTTAGAGTGGCTTAATCACAAGACTTGGAACATATTGATGTGCACTGAAAATGCAAATTATTTGTTTTTTAGGAAATAGTGAAAATATTCGATGTGCATATTAATGAATTCATTCATTTTGCGCTCTTTGTAAGTTATTATTCCCTACTTGTAATATTGCTGAAGGTTGGTCCTCGTGGTTTGAGATATTTGTGTAAAAAGCTGTTTTTGTTTTGTTTTGTTTTTCATCATAGCTTATAACACACACAACCTAAATTAGGATCAGAGACCATTTTAACATTATATTTTTAACACAAGCACGTCACCTGTGTGGTTCAGTGGTTAGAGCGTCTGCTCTAGAGTCGCGAAGGAGTTAATCATTCAGTCATGGGTTCGAATCCCATTGAGGACGAAGCGAGCGGTCCTTCCGTATAAATCGAGGCCCCGTGTCGCAGTAGGTACCTGCACGAAAAAGATCTCTTACTGCTCTATGGCCATAAAGTCCCGAGTATAGGACAAAGTTCGCAGCTATCCACTGGCAACTTGTGGAGTCTAGTCATATGAGTTAAAATTCTTGAGAGGAATGTTAAACAACATACCAAACAAAAATACCATCAACTCGTAGCAGTACTTTCATAAGACCCTTTTTCTCATTCACTGGCTCAATTTCATTTTATTACATAGTTTAATAGAGAGGAAGTTTATGCATATTTTCACCAAGAGATTTGTTTGAAATTCAAGTTACTTTTTTTACAATATCTGATAAAGATATAGCTTTCAATGTAGAATTCAAGATGCAATTATATAATTAATTGAACAATAATCACAATTTTGTAAATTCCCTTGGTTTCTTTCTTATTTGATACCATCTTCACAATGCTGTGTTCATAAAATGCCAAATATCCTTTAATTTTTCATATGTATGCTCCTTTAGTGGATATAAACTAGAGGATAAAGCATGCTTAGAGTATAATTAATTATGAAACTAAGACAGACTACTGAGAAAAAAAAGACGTCTGAGTGACCAATACAAGGGATCACCGGTATGCCCTGTTAACAGAGGATGCTTACTCCTAGTGGGCACCTTGATCTCACCTAGAATTTTCAGGAGCCCATGTTTTATGCCCACCGTAACAGATTTGTTTTCAATTTGTTTATAGACTACCTTTTTAATTTAATTACTGCTTGTTTTTCTTTTCTTATTGACATTCATTTTTTTTCATTAATTTTATTAAGTCAAATAAATGACTTATAATATTGTATAAAACAGGGTGTGAAAAATAAAATAGTTAAATGTACATAAAGTTTTAAAAAGAATCACAAGTCGCTTGAGTTTAAGTAATTATTTTCTTTTCAATTTGATGTGTTTATTTATTCTCTCGCAAAGATTGTGGGTCAAGAACGCAAAACTCATGCCTATTCGATAACAAAAACGTCTTAAAAAGTAATACGGGGACCCAATTTATCTTTTCCTTCTTTGTTTAGGATATCAAAAGAAATATGTACTGAAATGAAAAAGAAACGCAGGGTATCATAAAATTCGAAAAAATATTTGACTGCATGACCGTAAATTACGAAAATTGGCCATATTAGAAATTTCGTTACTATGCATCAAAATCAGTGTTCGGAATTACTCAACCGTAAAGTGTATGACGTCATGTAGGGAAAATGCTTAAAAGCCCAAAACACGTGCAAGTTGATATCGACGAGTTTGTCAACAAATTTTGTTGCACCATTTGATGCACCTAAGGTATATACATTTTTAAAAGTATTTAGAGACGATATGCATTTCTTGAAATCATGGTACAGTTAACGGAAGTTCAATAGGGTCTGATTTTCAAATCGCCAAATTAATGAAAAAGGCAACAACGGGTAACTAAGCAGTTTCTTTTTGTAAAGTTCCCCCCATAAAACTTGTTACCCGTTGTCGGAGAGGGCCTGGAATGGTTTTCACTCAACCGTGACGATGACGTTAACGCGAAACAGAGTCATGTTACGAGCGGGTTATTCGTCCTGCAATCTCTTAAATCGCAACCCTACTACCACAAAAAGGCCATTTAGACAGTCGACTATAATAATGAGGATATTCATACAAAAAATGAAAGAAAACCATTCTGTAATTTGGTTTTAGAGACAGTCAACTTCCTGTTGTGTTCCTCTCAATTGCGCATGCGTGCGTCGCATGACTAATAATTTTGGTGTTGTTACCCATGTCCAATATAGCCAGGGTTTGAAAAATACTCACTCCGAAGAATTCTATGCAAAGGAGAAAGAACACTCATGACAGATGTGCAGGAGAGACATTGAAGAGTTTTCGTTTTTCACTTTTGTGGGGTATCATCATATGACCTTCAATAACTAATGAATTGTTAGACAAAATGGGATTTTGGTAATATCTCTTTGAAAGATGATTTTAAAAGTTAGAGAGGAACACTGAGCAAAACTGATGGAAGAATAAATTTAATTCACCTCAAAAGTTTACCCTGCGTTTCTTTTTCCTTTCATATAATTAAAAAACAAGACTCATTAGGACTGTGCTGAATTAAAATTCTCCCTTTTGATGTTAATATCTTTATATTGAATGCAATATTTTGATTGAACAAAGATCTCTCAAAAAGCTTTGGACAAACAGATTTCAAGACCCTGAAGTTTCATTTCATTTAAATCCGAACTATATTTTGGATACATTATTAAATGATTCTTTATTTCCATCTCCGGTATAGAAAATTGGATGATTTACCTACATACTGTATACAGGGAAATTTTCGCCCCCGTTTTATTTTCGCCCCTTTCGCCCTTCCCTCATTTGGGCGAATTTAAACGGGGCGAAATGAAATAATACAGTATAATTTCCTTAATAAAACTCTGATTGGGCGAATTCAAAACGGGGCAAAATTGTTTGCAAGTGTGACAGGGCGAAAATTAAACGGGGCGAAAATAACCCTGTATACAGTAATTAGCTAAGACAGAATTTGATTATGTATAAAGATAACAGGGTTGGACAACAATGCCTGTTTCACCAGTACACGATCAATATCTTTAAGAGACTTTATAACTAGATTTCTTGAATTTGAAAGTTTTAAAATACGAATAATTTCTTATAGATGTTATTACCTGTAGCAGTAATTGTAGAGACCAGGGATGTGATGAAAACGGTAAATGCCTTCAATGTTATCAGGGATACTGGGGAAATGAATGTGCACAACTCTGCTCAGCTAATTGCCTGTCGATGGATTGCAACATATTTGGTGTTTGCTATAATTGCAACGACGGGTTCTATGGGGATAAATGTGAGAAGAATTGTAATCCATATTGTTGGGGGAAAATATGTCATAAAAACACGGGGATCTGTACAAATGGATGTGAATATGGTTTTGATTGCAACGTTACCTGTGACAATTGCAGCCCCGGATCTTGTAACATAAATACTGGAAATTGCGGCACCTGCAAACATGGTTTTCACGGTGACAAGTGTGAGAAACAATGTAGTAACACTTGCCTCAATTCAGTATGTAGAAAACAAGACGGTTATTGCAGTTATGGTTGCATGAGTGGTTTCTATGGTTTTTTCTGTAAAATTGAATGTAGTGAAAACTGCAGACAAGACAGCTGCTCTAGAAGTGGAACTTGTATAGATGGATGCAAACTTAATTGGACCGGCGATAAATGCAACAGTAAGTTTTTTAAAATGTTCATTTTTTCATCTTACGCAATTCGAATTCTGTGTGATGCCCTCCATGTAAAAACCTTACATTATAATTTTTTTATGTAATGATTAATTTTTTGTCCTGAGATTCACATAGACCGTTTACATGCATTTATTGATATTCTGCTTTGTCTACACATTGAAAAATACTTGGGTATTTTTAAACATGATGGGAATTAATGTCATGGATAATATATTTCAACATGGGCCTAAAAACTTTTACAGTATCTCTATACGAGTATATCTATATCTTCCTGTAACTGACATTACATGTATTAGTATGGATGTATTTAAAAAAACATTTAAATAAGTTATGCTTTTCCTTTAACCGGATATTAGAATTATATACAATGTGCCTAAGACAGCCTTTTGCCTGACATTCCATAATAAACAGCTTCTGACAAAACCACTACGATCATGTCGGTATTAGTTTCAAGCTGTAGATCATAGGCAAAAGAACATTAATGCTTAATGCTTACTTATTGTAGAATGTGATTTAATTCATCATGGAACTGACTGCTTACAAGTGTGCAGTGTTAATTGCATCAATCAGACTTGTGATGATGACACTGGAGTTTGCACGTTAGGATGTAATGAAGGATATTATTCACATAAATGTGAACAGAGTTGCAGTGCTTTATGTCCATCGGGCTGCAGCAGATACTCAGGAGAATGTAAAGGCAATTGTCCAGTTGGTAAATATGGAAATCAATGTGAAATGGCTTGCAATCAGAATTGTAAAAATATATGTAGTAAGGTTAATGGCTCATGCACCTTTGGATGCATTGACGGGAAATTTGGAGTTGATTGTCTGCAAACTTGTGGAGGAGGGTGCATTTCTGGTTGTAACCAAGCTGATGGCAGATGTTATTGTGAAAAAGGATGGCAGGGTGAAAACTGTGATGGTAAAGTCATTAATAATAAATTACAGTAAAAACTAGTACAATTTCAAATGCGTATTCATGACAAGAAGATGAAGCGTTTAAAAATAAAGTAGAACTTTGTCTATTTAACAGTTGAAATTATTCATCAGTCAACTTTGTAAATGATAAATAGGAAATTGAATATCATACTGGTTTATAGAAACTGTTAAAATACATGTAATTCTATTGCTTGTTTTGCTTTTCCTCTTTGCAGCATTGTTAAGACTGAATAAAGGGTGCAGGTCTTACTTTGTAAGCGAAAAGTTTACATTGGCGTCATAAAAAATAGATTTTCCTTATAATACCAGAAAATAAAATAATGTGTAGTTTTTAACTTTATTAGCACATTATACAACAACAGAACTTGTCAATCATTAAAATAGTTGCTAATAGTTATATCCCACACAACAGCATGAACAGGTTATAAACAAATTACTGATCGCAACAAACTTGTCGACATGAGGTCATTTTTCGTAAGAAAGATGTATCTTATATGTGCAGTTAAAGGCAGATCAAGTAATCTTTTACAGTTAAAAATGTGTTTTATAAAGAGACAAAATATCATTTACATATTATAGATAGGCTATATATACCAATGCCAAACATTTGTTTACTGCGATTATTCAATATTTATCGAGAAAATGTATTTAATTAATGTTAACGATTTTTGGTGTATAGGTTTTGCATATTTAACATCGAAGCGCCCAATTACATCGTTTTTCCTCTACGACATACACCTAATAGATTTTAACAATTTTTTGACATTATAGATAAACGATATGCTCCTTAACTTGAAAAGTGCTGCTGCTTTCTTTAAATCAAGAGCGTGACTTAAAAGAACATAAAATACTTGGTTATGGTTAAAAATAATTCGACATGAGCCAATTTACTTAAAATTTTAACCTATGAAATGCAAAAGTCTTATTAAAGAAGCAGTTCTTTCCAGAAAGTAAAAGTATACCGAAACAATAACTTACATTTTTCATTTCACCTAGTGTATGCCCTTGCGATAATGAAATGTGTTTATGATCTACATGCTATGTATTTATCATGTGACTGTCCATCGATGGGGCCAAACTTAATCAAGTAAAGAGTGGGATAACCACGGATATACAATATCATTTGAAAAAAAGGTTACGTTTTGAAATAAAACGTTTATAAAAATGATTCATTTTTTAAAAGTTCCCTTTATGCAAATGTATATTCTGTAGATTTCTTCATACTAAGCCTTAACAGAGCTGCGTTCTTTAGGGACTGTTTTAACTTAATGAGTATTGTGCATGCATTACATTTACGTACAATTTAAAGTTTTATTTATTCAGGCTGTGAATCGACATATTATGGACAAGAATGTGAATATCAATGTAGTTCAAACTGTTTGAACAAAACCTGTCTTTCAAACAACGGGTCGTGTATAGGAGGATGTAAGGGGGACTTTATAGACGAGAAATGCTCCATTGGTATGTTGGACAGTAATTTATCAGGGGTCTTTTTACATATTTATGATTTATAAAAGATAGAATAATATCATATTAAGTTACATGTATATTTAGATTGATTTAGATCTTTCTTTTGAAAAATGCATTCTTGTACACATATATTCTTTAATTTATTATTAATAGTTTCTTTATCAAATTAAATTGTTTACTGAAATTACCGGATATATATTGAACATTCATTTAGTCTAATGTCCACTTTCCTACTTCAAAAGAAGAAGGTATGGTTTCCATATAAATTATGCCCCGTGATTTTCTAAAAAATGAAACTGGTGTAAAAGTTGAAAACTCATGCTTTTTAAATAATTGAAATTCAATGCAGAAAAATCATACAAGTCATTTTTTTTCACATGTGTTTTTAAATGCTAATTATGACGTCATAAACATGTGCATTTTCCCGTATTTCCTTAAAAAGTTGCAGAAGATACCAATTTTCAATGGAATTTTCTTTCAGATAACATTGTCCACAGGCATCGCCCACAAAGATCTTGAGATATGTGATTTGTTATTGAATTTTGCACAAAATATAAAAAAATCAAAGTGGGCGACGGCTGTGGACACTGTTTTCTAAAGGAAAATCACCCTTGAAATGTGCCATTTTGAGGCTTTTTCTGTTGAAAATAGATAAATGCTTCACATTAATGACGTCATATTTGCAGAATGGTAAACCTTCATGCCATATTCTTTCCTGATTTATCAGAGTCATTTATTTAACTAATATTTAAGCCAGTTTCAAAACTTTTTGATGTCATTACATTATTAGGGCGCAATAAAGCTTAAACCATACCTTCTTCTTTAATAGACAGAATTAGGAATAAACTACATCGTTTGTTGAATAAACTACACATACGAAAACTATCCATGAGTTCCTGAACAATGGCGTTTTTTCCTGAATATTTGTGCACTTGTTGTATGCAGAAAAAAAATCTTATTAAAATCAGGAATTGTCAAGTTTCTATTGTTAGGAAGAATGATTTTTTTTCAGTAAATATCGCGGTCTTTGAGGTCTTTGAGGTGTGTACGATTAAGTTTAAGTAATAGTTATTGTATATTTATTATGGTGTATCCCGAGTTATTTGGACGAAGGGCGGTGACGAGTGCGAAGCACGAGTCGCCGCCCTTCGTGCAAATCAATCAGGCTACACCATAATAAATATTCAATAACTCTCTTGTATCATGGCCAATCAAAGGTCATGTCACAGATTTTCAGCATGAATTTTAATTACACCAATAGAAAATATAGTTTTTGTCAGGTGACCGAATAGATAATCTCTCCTTCCTGTCAGTATTTTTAATAAACATTTTACGTGCGTGTGTTCATGAGAAAGGACGTCGGATTGCAGCATCCCAGCCCCAACACCCCCCCCCCTCCCGGATTTCCTTGTCAACTGTTTTGGAGGCCCCCTTTCTTTTAAATGTAGCTACAGACTTAAAGTGGCCGAGTTGTGATTCTGGAGGTGTGATTCTGTGCATGAGTGCTGGGGGCACCGACCTGGAGCCTTCCCCTTTCAAAAATTGCTGGATATCGATCCGCCCCTGGATTGTTAATGAAATTCTCAAGAAAACCTTTGGATATCAAAGAAGAAAAATTCGAAGTTGAAGAAGGTAAATTCAAGTGTATTTTGAAAATCAAGAAAAAAAATACGCGATGATCATTTGACATATTCGAGAGCTGTAGTATTCACGAAAACGCTGTGTCGGGGTCAATTACTCTTTATCTGTGGATGCAGTACAGCTTAATGCCTATATTACAATAGATGGGATATTTTAATATATTTCTGTCTGGAATTCATGTCAAGAATTTGATTTATAGTTACTGTGGATTGAATATTTGAAGAGATCCGTAAAATCATTTCGTAGTTCACTTAGGGATATATAGTTGTATTTTATGTGAAAGACTTATTTCACTTGCAGAAATTTTGCATTTATATATTACAAAGCCCATTCATTCTGTAATTCAGATTCAATATACATGTAAATTAAAATGATGAAATCACCTCGGTGTTCAATAATTTATTTACACGGCACAGTTTTGGCTGGCTCCGCCCATCGGTGTATCTCCAGTTATTGTACACTTGACATCAAAGGAAAAACACCGCAGCCATGATACAATAACAGTTTGCGATTAGAATGATCGTCTTGATTATAAAAGAATTTATTATAAATATATCAGCATAATAAATGATAAGTTACTGTTCGTTATCTTCAGGTTTTTATTTGCAATTTCACTGAAAACCAATGCCTTCTTTAGAAATTCTTGGTTAAATAATGAAAATTTATGATTTTACTGAGTGGAACTGGAAACTGGGAACATTCAGGTGACATGCATTTTTAAAAGTTCTCAAACAATATTGTATATATTTTCTAAATACTGAAACTCTGCATTTCTTTTATGTGCTGTGTTACATTTTAGTTCTAATACAACATACACCATTGATAAAATTAAAATAACACTTTTGTATAAACAACAACTCATTTCAAATCGTTAAGATCTATTTTTAAAGATTGCCGTTTTTAATTTTTTATATCCACAAATCCAATTCGATTTTTATTTTAGATCAAAGGACAATTCTTGTAGATGTTTAAATTTTCCATTTTGTTAAATAGGTGTCTGATGTGTGTTATCCCACTTTTGATCCAATTTTCGAAACATATTGTTTTGTTTTCATATTTAATTATTATATTTTTCCCAGCACTTGCTGTAAGTGACACAACTTCTTTGCCGACTACAGCTATTGGTGCTGGATTTGGAGCTGCATTATTCCTATTGGTTTTTATCATTATCGTCGTTATTGTTCTGAGGTATGTTTTAAATATCACTTAACTTTTTCAATTCATTTAAAACACAATATGTGAAATTTAAGGCTATGATATGCATATCAGAATGCATCACTCTGTCAGAATTAATGCTATTTATGTAAATATCTTTTCTTATTGAAGATACAGACGGCAAATGCGTCAAAATTCCAAATCAGAAATGGTTATCTATAAAAAGGATCATGTTCCACCTTCTGGTATATATTTTATCAAGAAAAACATTTCCAGATAATTCCAGAAATTTTATACAGTTTCAATTAATGAGAAATAGCTTACGATTCTTGAGTTGTTTTTTTTTTCTTATAAATTTGTTCATTTACCCTAATTATTTTTTATAATAGCGGAAAACAAGTTGTACACTAATATAGGGAGTGTTTTCGTTGCGATCGAGGATCCAGAAGAAGAACCACAAATAGAAAACCCCGAGGAGGCTGTTTATTATAATGACCTCTCAGTGGCCAAGGATATCGCGGTGTCGGATCTACTGACAATCATAACACAAAAGGAGGCCAGGGAGAACGAGGGATTCCAAAAGGAATTCAAGGTGTCCACATTTTTTTTTATTTTGCTAATTAACTTAAGTGGCATATCATACATTTAATGGTTTATATAGGCAATGTTATTTATTAAAGAAAATCCTAAATCCTAATGAAATTACACATCGATAGAAAGATAATGGTGTAATTTCAAAAGTCAAGGCAATGATGCTTTCTTAGGCAGTTTAAAAAGTTGAAATTTAGAAAATGTTCACTTATTCATTCAGATACATTTTCATAAAAATACATTTTTTTCTTACTAAAGTCACTTCCTTATGGAGAAAGATTTGCTTGTGAAACCGCCAAAACAGAAGAAAACATGCTTAGAAACAGATTTAAAACCACGTTTCCTTGTAAGATTGTCATTTTGTGAATTTGTACATAAATGCGGTTGCATCTAAGTAAAAACCATTCTTAAGTACTGTCACCCCTTATATTATTTCTTTTAAAAACTTCCTATAAATGTTTATGTTTCGTTGAATATTGATTGTGGAAATGTACATGTAAGTATTATTACTGTCAGTTTTTTTTTTATCAAATTCCTTTAAAAGGAGTTTCTATATTTTAAAAAGTATAATAAGTCGTCTTCATTGTAACTTTTTTAGTTAAATGGGTTCATGAAGAAGGCAAAACCGTTTCTTTTTTCAGATGATCATTCTCGCATAATTTTGGAGGTCAGTAAGGGATTCGCCTCCGATTACATCAATGCAAACTATATTGAGGTATTATATACAGCTTATTTCCTTGAATACATTTTCAGTTTGATAAAACTTACATGATAATATTTAAATGTATTATAAACAAACTCTTATTTTTGTTTTAGAATATGGAAGGAAGAAGGGAATTCATTGCCTGTCAAGGTATGTTAATTACAATGTACAGTTTTTTTTTAAATAAATTGGCGGATTTAGGTTTAATGTTTAGAAAATATTCGATGTAACATAGCATTTCAATGAAAGAATGAATGTCTTTTAGGCCCCCGAGAGAACACTTTGATAGACCACTGGAGAATGATATGGCAAGAACATGTAGAATACATTGTCATGTTGACTAACCTTATTGAGGGTCCAAAGGTTTGATTGAAGTTATGTTCTATGCTATATTCTATATATTATATGATATTTATTGCCATTGAAAAGCTATTCGTCTTAGTTAATATTATTATTCCCCTATTTCTCATTTGAGTGTATTCCATATTATATCTGTTTTCAAACTTTATAAGCCACTTGAATGACTTATTAAGAAAGACTTCATAAAAGTTTGTCGTTGGAGCAGTCCCACGTAAATTAATATTCCAAATTTTCTTTTAGGTGAAATGTCATCAATATTGGCCAGATGAAGGAAAAGAATTGGACATCAATCCATTTTCTGTAACCATGTTAGAAGAAACGGTCTATGCTTATTTTGTCGAAAGAAAAATGAATGTGCGGAAAAAGAGGGTACATACATATACCAGTACAATTCAGAAAAAAATTCCAATTATTCATGTTTATAGAAGAAATAAGATCATATTGCAGATTTTATTACTTTTATAGTTCATATGTGTATTTTGTTGCAGTGTTTTTTGATTATTTCTAGATCACTGGGTCAAGGACGGTCGTACAGTATCACTACACACGATGGCCCGATCATGGAACACCGAATCCTCTAAATTTGGTTGTCTTCCACAGACACTTTAGACACAAAATCAAATCTACCCAGAGTCCAATTATTGTACATTGCAGGTAAACAGAAAAAGATGCACATGTACAAAGTGCAAAATTCATGCAGTACATTAAGAATATGTGATAACTTTTAATTTTCCACTTCTGTCGAGTTAGATTTCAAAGCACACATTCAATTATTTTGAATAATACTGATTGTTTTGTACAATCTTGCAAATGAGGTTTTTCTGTCTCTTTGGTTTTTTTATAAGATTGAAGTGTTTTAAGGATTCAAACATTACTTTCTCTCTTATTAAAACATGCATGATTGAAGGGTGTAAGACCTTAAAAAAACATCAAAGTAAAAAAGTGATTTTAGATATCAATTGTTCACTATTGTTTTTCGTTTACCAAAGAGGGATACTTCGATTTGACATTTTCTCAAATGGTGGTAGCAATTAGGTTGTAAAAGAAAGACGTGTTATTTATTTACAGTGCAGGAATTGGACGAACCGGGACATTCATTGCCCTTGACGTTTTGTCCAGGTATGGCAAGGACAAGGGCAAGGTCAATATCATAGAGTATGTCAAGGCCATGCGTAAAGACAGGATGACAATGATACAGAATGTGGTAAATAGGACGAATAAACTAGCCTTACCTTTTTTCACTATATTTCTTTTTCTTAGTGCAAATTATTGGAATTTAGAGAGTTAAAGAGATATAGAGTTGAATCAGTACAGGGGGGTTGTGAAGACAAAGAGATGTTTCTTATGATATAGGCAAGTAGAAAATGGGACTCTTTCCAGATATTGTATTTTGTTAAAATTAACAATACATAAAGGAATGTTCATATAGCAGGAAAATGTAGGATTAGGAAAAAAAGTTCGAATAGAGAAAGAGAGGAGTGAGAGGGAATGTAGAAAAGTGTTGTAAATAGAGAAAAAGAAATGTGTTCTCTTTTATAAATTACTGGCAAACAGGTTACAATTTTCCTTCCTGTAATGTATTAGAATTAAAGAGTTAAGGAGATATAAAAATGAAGCAATATGGGGGGAGGGGGTTAGAAAATTTTATTCTTCTGATATAGGCAAGTAGGAAACGGGATTATTTCGAATTAGAGCTTTTATACAGTTAAAATTTACAATACATAAAGACATGTTTATTTAACAGGAAAATGTAGTTTTATGGAAAAAAGTTTGAATTGAGAGAGAGAGAGAGAGAGAGAGAGAGAGAGAGAGAGAGAGAGAGGAGAGAGATAAGAGAGAATGTAGGAAAAGGATCCGATGTAAACAGAGAAAAAAGAACTGTGTTCCTTTTTGTAAATTACTGGCAATCACCAATCAGGTTTCATGCAATGTGGATATATTTCAAATGATATTTTAGGACCAGTATGCGTTTCTGTACCATGCTTTGTACGAGTTCTTCAGACGAAAAGGACAGTATAGGAAGAAAGACGAATTTCGCGGTCTGTATGGAGATACATACAGAATAAATTCACAGAAACAACTCACAAATGAATTAAATGTGAGAATCTATGGAATTTTAAATATATTTATAATGACTTAGTGTCTATTTATTTCTCTGATTTTCTGATTTAAATTTAAATTTGTAATTTCTTATTTAATGCAATTCTACGGGTCATATGGAAATTGTTGAAACAAACAAAATTTTTTAATTAATTTTTTTACATTATAAGTTTAAAAAGGTAATTTTATTTAATCATAATTGGCTTTTTAGGAATTGGTTAATGTAAAACCAAGCTATGACGCACGTGACTTTAAGAGTGGAAAAGAGTTTTCAGGCTTAAACTTCACCAAATCCGTTTTACCAGGTCTGTTTTTTTTTTATCTATTTAAATTTTGTTAGACATACGTTTTCTTTTAACTTCTTGTTGTTACATCTCCCATTGATGCAACATCTATATAAATGTACAGAACATAAATAAATTTCTGTATGTATATAAAAATCAATCAAATAATAATAAATACGGGTTTAATAGATTCTTTAGTGAAATGCACACATAAATTATTTGCAAGATATTATGTTGGATAAAAAAATTATGCATTTTAAAGGTGGGGAAACATACTTGCACATCTGTAACTCAGCTATTCCAATCAATAGTCCTCTTGACGAGGAATACGGGGACTTTTCTGTTGATTTTGTACCACTCAACAAAGATGATGCTTTATGCATGATAGCATCTGGAATTTTCGGTCGATTTAAATTTTGTCGTTTTTCTTATTATTTCATTTTCGATTGAAGATTGATGGTGTACATGTATTTCAGAGTTTCAAATGCATGAATATAATGCATGAATAATTATGTAGTTTTTATAGGAAATTATGTACGTAGATTGTACTTTTAAATAAGGATGTTTGTCTCAAATATAACCGTTTAATTATTTAATTATGCAGTTGAGCAATATCTGGTGTATCTGACATCTCATGTATCTGGCAGAGAATCTTACTACAATGCAGTTCATGTTTCTGTATGTATAGATGTGTGGTTCGTAAAGAAGTCATACTAAAATGTTTAAAATAGAGAATCCACAAATTCCCCTATATTGATATTCTACATGTAAGACAGTTTCAATTGTTCCAACATGCCTTACTTCAACATTTGTTTTATGTATTGTTTATGTATCTTTACACATAGTCCTTCACTCGAGCTGAGGAATTCATATCTGCACAATTCCCAGTGTCTGGTGCGGCCATAGATCTTGCTCGCCTGCTTGTAGATCAAGAGTCAACATTCCTCATTTCAATGAATCCATTATCAGAGATAAAAGAGGTAAAAGGAAATATTTAAAACAAATGCATTTAAACTTAATCAAATACTTGTGATCGCTAAATGTCCTTCTTATCCCTGGTTTATCCAAAAGGTTTGGACACTTGCAAGTTAAAATTGAATTTAACAAAAAATTATTATCAAGAGAGGAAAGGCATTTTAGAAAATGTTTTAATAAAAAAAGTTTTCATAGAAATACCGCTTTTGGAATTCATTAACAATAGATTTGTGAATTCTATTGATTCTTCATTGAATATCGCTTTTTTGCTTATCTTTATGGCTATTATTCCAGCTACAAAATTGGGTTGAAGGAAAAGCTGGCAATGTTAAGCTAAATCCTTATACAATTGTTCGCGAGGAACAGAAAACACTGTCGGACGAGATGAGAAAGACAAACATAAAAATAACAAAGAAAGGGGTAAGCTCAATAAATATTAATCTGATAATGTAAGAGTAGTACATGTGAATTTCATTCTGAAAGGTTTCCATATGCGACGGGTGAAAAACAAATATTTATCCAAGTGAAAAGTAATCGAAGCCTATTTTTTCTCATAAAACTACAACACTGGTTTGAAATTTTGGAAATATATTAGGGCTCTAAATGTTTTAAAAAAAAATTCTAGCGTAAAGTTTCACTGTGGAACGTAATATTAATGTATTAACTTTATTTTTTTTTCTAAGTTTGCAATACAATGGTTTAAGATTAAGCATCGAAAAGTATTACTTGTATTAAAATGGTTTAATATAAAACTTTATGCATACAGATTATTCTATAACAAACAGTCAAACTTGTGCTAATTTTTTGCAGTTTAACAAAAAGGCCCACGCAGTACAGATATTTGAATGCATGAATTGGAATTCTACTGATGCTCTTCCAGCAGAAACGTCTTCTTTGATAAACCTTCTACAACAGTTCAGCCTCGATCGCAAGTCTCACCCAAACGGACATATAACTGTTATATCGAAGTATGTACTGCATTCTCATATAAACAAGTTTTCTTACATGTATATAAAACATGTGTATGTGGTGAGAATCATTTGATGATTTGTCCAATTTAGATTATTTATGGAAGCCGCTTGGTGCCAGGTAAAATAAAATATTCTATCTGGCACCTACCGGCTCCCTTAAAATTGACACTACGCCTTGCATGAATAGGTGTGTTCTTTACAAAAGCGTGCATTGTTACAACGCACTTTGAAAAATTACGCACTTTGAAAAATTTTTTCAAAGTGCGTTAAAATTTGGGACCAAGCTAACGCACTTTGAAAAAAATAATTTTTTTTCAAAGTGCGTTAATATCGACCATATTAACGCACTTTGAAAAAAATGTAAAGATTGATCAATATTACTTCAAATAATCGGTATGATAAATAACAGATCCTGATTTGATAACTTTTTATGATAAATTCACTGTATATAGGACCTGAGATATTGACGCTTTAAGGTTTTGATAAAATAAAGGAAAAATTAAAGGGTCTTGAAAAAAAGAGTGACGATTGTTTCTGATAAGTAGATATAAAGGTATATAGGGGTACTAACAGAGGACAGCTTCATAAAATTCATTGATAAAAAGGGGCAACTTGATTGTTCAAAACTATGAAAATTCTTTCCCTCTCAAACGTTTAACTGTACTTTAAAAATTCTAGTTTTCATCTGTTTTAATTAACTCATTTTTTATTGAAAGTTTTCAACGTCATACAAGTTAGGTAAATACATAATTATATGAATGCTTTGGTTATAGCATAGACATCGAGACTGGGCGAAGGGCCATAGGGGGATGGGGGGGGGGGCTAAGCCCCCCACTTATTTTGGAAAGATATATACATCGTATAAGCATTGAAAATGCAGTTTCCCCTTTTTGGGTTTATTGCTCCCCTCCCCCGTTTGTTACCGACACCTATGTATTGGAAAGATAACGATTTGGACATAGGGATCTTATATCCGTCTTCTCTTTTCGACGGGAGTAAATCAATTCATTTTTGAGGTTAGGCTTAGGCTTAGTTTTTTTGAAAGATAAAAAAACAAATAAAATCTTTTCATGACTAAAATATGATTTTTTTTCAAAGTGCGTTAAGTGTCTCCATGGTAAAATATATTGATGTAGACTCTTAACGCACTTTGAAAAATTTTTTCAAAGTGCGTTGAGTTGGTCCAAAATTTAACGCACTTTGAAAAATTTTTTCAAAGTGCGTTGATTTTGTCCCAATTTTAACGCACTTTGAAAAAATTTTTCAAAGTGCGTAATTTTTTCAAAGTGCGTTGCCACAGTGCATACCATTTTACCCGTGTTACTGATTATAAGGGAGAATGAAGGAGTCATTAAGAATTAATGTGTTCTGCAATGTAATTTATATAAAAGAAATTCATTTTTACACTGTTTTATTTGTTTCTTATTTCTTTGATTTTACATAAAACACTTGTAACTTAAATTTAAAGAAGACACGTCCATTCAGTACTTTTTTCTTTCATTTTTCACGATTTTCCTATCCTTATATTAGTTTTGGGTGTATATATATTTATCGACGCCTGTGTTACTTATTGCATTTCTCTTTTCAAAAGGGACGGTGCAACCTGCTGTGGAGTATTTATTGCTGTATATAACGCCATAGAACAGCTACAACAAGAGAACGAGGTGGATATATCTACAATAGTACAACAGATACAGTGTAGAAGACCAGAGATGGTATCTTCAAAGGTACTAACAGATGATTGTGTAATATTTCTATTTTTCTCAAAGATTTTTGTTTTCAATTTCACCAGTGGTCTAAAAACTGTTCTCATTCATATTTCGAAATTACCCTAAAAGTTGAATGACATCATTTCAAAAATTTATCTGACATATCGTATTCATGATTATGAAAGTACAATTTGTCCAGTTGTAAATAATGACAAATGCAAAGAAAACAATTTTTACACTAAACACATAAAATGGGAATATATATTTATTAACATTTCTGCCATGTGGAATATACACTGACAAAATTTTTGAATCAGGTTTGCTTATTTTTAACAATTTTAAACAGTTTCCATTTTTCTTGACTTTTCCTTCTATGTCATGGGCTGGGTTTTGAACACTTTTTTTTTCGTTTTCCAACAAGAAATAGAGCACTACTGACCAGTGAGTCGTCTCGGTACTTATTTTTATAGTGTTTCATTTTTTTTTCAAAACTACGGTTTTGTTACAATGGTTAACTTAACGTTCGATATGAAAATTATAATGTAAATAATATAAGTTGCGCTGACCATTCAGGAAATCATAATCTGGGGCAAAGGGAAAGGAAAAACATTTTGCATTAATCTGTGGACTTTAAATTTTTTCATCTCTCAAACCAAACTCTAGATTGTTTATTTTATTTTTTATTTATCATAGAATTGAATCCATGATAAAAATTAAGATATAATTTGTCGTATTTCTTATTTCAGGAAGAGTACGAATTATGTTACAAAGCAGTTTCAGATTTTCTGAATACAGACAGTGTATACGCCAACACTTAAAATAGTTTTGTCTTTGTGTACTTGTAAGAGAAGGATTCATAAAAATAAGGGTAACAAAAAGAACTAGTCTAAGGGATATTATTATGTGTTATAATTACTGAACTGAGCATTTTCCTCCTATACATCATTTTGATTTATGTATTCCTTTTTTAATTATTGTATCTAAGCATATTCACGTATATTTTATATTTTTTTTATTTATATTTTATCAAAAACTATCTTATTATACTAGTTTCCTCTTTTATAGTTAAGGTATTATAGGAGTATGTTTTAATCAGATTTCCGCATTTAGCATTAGCTTGATTTTTGTTCATTGACTCTTTGTCAGATAATTGTATTACTAGTAAACATGTATTTTTAAAGATAAGGAATGCAAACTATTATTGATAAGAAAAATATTGATGTTACAATTGTAAAGCCTAATCAACTAAAAATGTAAAAAAAAAAATCGATTTTTAATGGAAAATCTGCTAAAGTTGAGCATATTTCTTTGCAACGCAAAGGACAGCTTCAAATTTTATGTCACATTCATAGTTAGATTGTTTTCATACATAACGTACTTGTCTGTCACATAAATATTGCCATAGTTGGATTGTTAGTGATTTTAACAATAAAAGGAAATATCAAAGAAACACCAAAAATTAATTAAAGTGACATTTCAATTCCTTTATTAGAATAATGTAATACAATTGACAAGTGAGAGTATCTTTACAATTTCACAAAAAAAAAATATTTACATACGTTTTACTTTAGGTGGTAACTGATTTTTTGAAAATGATTATTTATTGGAGGAAGTGTTTAAATAATTTTGAAATATATATATTTAAAGAAAGGCAATTCAATATAACTGGGGTAATTTTAACTTTAGGTACATATGAATCATACTTGGGGACCAAAAAAGATATGTTTTATTGTTGCTTGAATATTAGTGTCTGTTGCTACTTGTATCTTTGTTTATGTTTTTTTCCAATTATATTGCAAAACTCAGAAATGATGTGTTATCACCATTGGAATTGAAGTACAATATACGAGGGTTTGCCCAAAAAGTTCGTGGACAATGACGTTTTTGTTAAAATAAATGGTTCTATATGCATCTATTGTATATCAAAATATTTCTCATGAAAAAATAAGTCAGAATGATTTAATTTTTATTGATGAAACTTTATATTTTTGTAAAAATCGGGGTCTTTAAAGATTGCAGATTGTGCGCACGGACCAGTATGACGTTACGCTAATTTCATTACAACATCAAACATGTGGATTTTGACTTAACGCATGTTCATGGACACACACTACGTTTCTTTTTTAAGGCGCAATGCACTTCGAAGTGCTAGCAATAATCTTTAAGGATAGATTATAATTTATTTAATTTTTAGAATTCAAAACAATTCACACAAATTTACTAGCGTCATCTAAATAAAAAGTTTGTATATCCAAACTGAACAGCCCAGTCCGACGCTGCGCTAGATTTATAACAACGTCGTGAATAGAAATCCCCATTTACAGTTAATTACATGTGTTTTTAAATTCTTGTAGTGACTTCGAATTTGTACACACTGTTGAAAAATCGTTTATACGAATGCCAAATCAATACATTCAATATATTTCAATAATTTTGAGTTGTTTTAACAGATATTTTGTCTCTTACATCGTTTCAACCGTTATAAAACTTAATTTTTTGACCGGATGCTGACCCATGCCGACGGGCGACGTCACTTTTTCTGTTGAGTTTTGACACGTACCTGCTAAGGTTTTCTTTGTGTATTTTCGTTGTGTATATAGTAAGCGATATTTAAGATATTATAAAATGATAATAACCTCTTAATTTGTGTTACATAAATTTTTTATTAATTTTTGACTTGTTATATATAGAAAATAATCATTTTAATCCGAACTCTTTATTTCAGAGTTTACATCATTTTAACCTTGGTCCTTGCGCACTATCCACGACCTCTAAAGACCCCGATTTTTACAAAAATATTACGTTCCATCAATAAAAATTTAATCATTCTGACTTGTTTTTTCATAAGAAATATTTTGATATACAACAGGTTTATACAGAACCATTTATTTTCACAAAAACGTCATTGTCCACAAACTTTTTGGACAACCCTCGTATTATTATATTAATCAATGTTAACACTATAAGTTTTAGAAATGCATTATCGCATTTTGTTCAAATCCTACTATACGGAACAAATATCATTAGAGGTACCTTTATTGACGTATACATGATATATATATTGCCAGAAACATATAACATTACTTCATAGACATTGGTTAACAGGTGTTGCACAGGTGCTATTATATAATTTTACAAAAAAATATGTATGTAAAAAAAATCAGAAAAGAAAAAGAAAAAAGGAACTATGAGGAGTATTTCTTATTATTAATATTGCTGTATGATAAGTTTACAATCTTTTAAAACCATTAACACACACATTTTCCAAGTTCTTTAAGTATATTTTCTGAATCGGACTTAAGTAGTTCAACAAATTGTGCCATACTAGGTCTTGCATAATTATATTTTTAATATTCCTTTCTTCTCAATCATCATTATTTTATTTTCTGTATTTACATATCCAAATTGTCCTGTCTTTTTCTGTTCTTAATATTTTTATTTGTCTGAATCCCCTATGTTATGATAGCTTTGAATTCACCCGCCAATTATGGTGTTTGAAAATCAGAGAAAATCATTTTTATGCATTATATTACTAGTTTTTTAAATTATATTTCTGTCAATTGACATTTTCCATTTTCGATTAATCTAATTTTTGCTACTTAAGTTCCATTTTCTTGATGTGCACTTGAAATTATTTTTGTTCATGCATTGTTTTAATTACCATTTGTGCTTTAATTTCTTTCATCAATAAATCATTTTGCTTTTATTATTTTTATTTCCTGGGGTTCTCATTCAATATGTCCTTTCGGACATACATGTACAGTGAAATCTTA